>NC_092879.1:23354862-23447362 GCF_028372415.1 Notamacropus eugenii | reverse complement strand
TGATAAGATTATAAAAACATTAAGACGAGTAGTACACCAAAGAAGTCATTTTAGACAGACAACAGGAGCCCAGCCACAGGTGTGTCATAAATTGTCATAAAACTAGAGGAGACAGGAAAGGTCATAACTTCCAATTCTCTTAGGGAAAACTGAGAAAACATTCAGGTATGATTGAGTGTTCTTTCCAGTCTTGTGTCCTTTGTGTCCATTTTGTGAAGGATACAACTGAGTTTAGGAGAGGTGGGTTTTTTCTTTCAGTTTAAAGGGACCTTCTACAATTGGGAAAATCTTTAAAGACTGGGAAATATGTGCTGTCATCTCCGTACTAATCCATTCTCGTAGGTGCTTCCAAACATTTATTGGGTCTTAGACTTTTTCCTGTGCCCTAATAAACAAGGAGAAAAAGACGGGAAGAAGTAAAACTTGAAAAAAAATTTTCAGAAGAGATAAGTATATCTTTTTTCTCTCTATTTCCAATACTGTCCACATTGGAGGTTTGCAGAGACGAAAAGTACTACTACTACTACTACTACTACTACTACTACTACTACTACTACTACCACTACTACTACTACTACTAGTACTACTACTACTACTACTACTACTACTACTACTACTACTACTACTATTACTACTACTGCTGGATGAATTTCCTATTCTCTATTGGAAAATTCTAAAATTAGGATTTGAAAACTTTATATGAGCACTGACCATAAGTTCCTCTTTCCCAGGACACTTTTTGGTTACAGAAGGCATACCCTGTAGGAAAGGACTTCTCAGGTAGGATAAAGAAAGTCCTTAAGAAGCTAACAAGTCAGGTGGCCTCCCTCCTCACCACACCCCCATTGAGTACAACTTGCTAATGATGTAGAGAAATATATTTATAAGCTATCACAACTCATATAGGAAAATAGAAAATACATTCATATATATTTATTCAGGTTCTTTCTCCTCATTATTGTATACATGAAGTTATGTATTCTTCTTGTAAATTCATTTCAATGACTTAGTGTTCTAACTCCTCATGTGTATTAGTAACCATTTTCTCTATTCTTACATATGAGTACTTGAATTTCATATGTATGAGTACCCATGTGGTGTATATTGAACCATAAACACATGTATAATGTATGCATACATTCTCTCTACATATTCACATATGTAAGGTCTCTTATAAGCTCTCAGTAATGTATATGTATAATATATATATATCATATTATTATTACATATCAGTAATCACAGACAGATACAGTATATAGGAATATAGTCTGTAGTACAGAATAGCATATAGGAATGTAGCATATTGTTCACTATCAGATACAGGAATATAATCTGTAGCACACTGTGGCATATTGGAATGCATTATGTTGTATGCTGTGGTACATGAGAATATAGTCTGTAGCACAATATGGCATATAGGAATGCAGTATGTTGAACACTATGGTACAGAGGAATATAGTCTGTATTATATTATGGCATATAGGAATATAGTACATAATACACTACGGCATAAAGAGATATAGTCTGTAGTACACTATGGTATACAGAAATATAGTAAGTAGTACACTATGACATGTAGGAATATAGCATGTAGTATACTATGGCATATAGGAATATAGTATGTAGTACGCTAGGGCATATAGGTATGTGGTACACTATGGCATATAGGAATATAGAAGAGTATAGAAATAAGGTACATGTACGTAGAGGAATATGGAGAGAATGAATACTCACAGGTGAAGTAATCAGAGAGGAACATGGAAAAGCCGTATGAATGCTCATCTATGCCAATATAGAGTGAGAATACTTGAATAACCATGTATATGAGTCAAAAGAGAAAATATAGTACATGTATATACACTGATTACATGACTGCTCACACACACACATATGTATATCATAAGTATGTGACTGCAGTACTTGGGGGAACGTAAATATATTGATTTATTTATAGAGAGTATATATGAGTACTGAAGTATGGACAATAAGAGAGTGTGGAGGAATATTCATTCACCTAAGAATACATAAGGATAATATATCATTACTCAGATGTATGGCTACAGTGAGAGAAGAGGTGAGTACTCATCCGTGTCAAAATACACATGGAAGACAGTAGTGCTCATCTATGAGGAGATATGTCCAAATATTCCACCATCTTTTCCCCTGACGTTTCCCTTAGGAGTTAAGGTTCTCATCCAGTTTTGCCTTTGTCTGCCGCACCTCCTGAGTCAATCAGGCACTCTTGAGACCCTCCTGTATCTTCTCACCATGATCAGTATTGATATGGATTAAAATATTTTTAACGAAACAATTGTTCCAGAGGTGCCCAAGTGTGAATGAGTGTGGGAGTGTATGTGTTTCAGTGTTTCTGTGTGAGTGTCTCTGTATGTCTTAACTTCCATCCTATCCCCTGTTTGATCATTGGTTCACCAGAGCGTGTGTGGAATTGTGGGAGTGAGACTTTCTGTATGTCTGTGGCTGTGCATATTCTAAATTATATCTGATTCACTGTTCATTGATTTGGGGGCGCGCTCACCCCTGCGTGCATGTGTGTATGTGTGTGTGTGTACATGTGGGAGCATGTGGGATTCTGTACGTCTGTATGTGTGTGTTTATGTCCAAACTTCCATCCCACCCTTAGTTCAATTATTGCTAACACATTTTGAAATAGGTCAGATTGGAGTGTGTTTTAATGTAGGCCACATCTTTCTGTGTTGCGCTTTCCTTTAGAGGCCAATATGGAAGCCGGCAAGGCTAGCAAACAGGAGAGACCCGGTCTGTCCCTTACGGAATGTGTGACCTTGGCCATGTCCCTGCCCTCCTCTTGACCTCAGCCACCCTTTTTCTCAAACGAGGAGGCTGGACCAGATGAGCTCTGAGGTCTCTTTTAGGCCTTCGTCCTATCCAGGCCAACAAGGGCAATCAGACTGCAGTCCCACACCCATACCACCCTTTCCCTAGGATAGGAAACTAGTCCCTGCGCCTCAGCTGAGAAAACCCTGATAGCCTCATCTTCTCCGTTGGAGCAGCCCCCACTCAGGCCCATCTACCCGAATTATAATTCTAAAGATTGGAATAAAACCCCTGTTTCTTCCTTGTCCTACTCCTTGAATTAAAGGTACACCAACCATCATCTCACAGGGACTGTGAGGCCAGGGCAGGGGAAGGACAAAGTCCCATAGGTACCATTGGGGACGCGTTGCCCTACTCTAACTTATGCAGCAGTCCTGGAGTATGTGGTTTACAAGTTCCCTGGCCCCTTGTATCCCTCACTGGCTGAGCCTCAGGTGGGCTTTGGGTGAGTCCCTTGGCATCTTCAGCCTCTCAGATCCCAGCTCCCAGCCCTCGGGGTCCACAGGGAGCCACCAGTCACGAGAAGCTGAGTCTGGGCCAGGTGGACCCCCCGCTGAGCACCGATGACCGCTGCCGTCAGCGCCCACCTTGGCGAGGCAGGAGTCCTCCTCCCGCCAACTCCGCCCCTACCTCTGCTGGCCCTGATCAGGCAGCCCACTCCCCCGGCTCCATGGAGACAGCATCCCTCGACTACACACCATTTCAGTCTCACTTCCCCTGCCCTGCACACCCTCTCGGGCTCGTTTTTCCCTCCTCCACAGCTGTCTGAAGCTCATTTCCCGACCTCCTAAGACGTTCTCAGGCTTATTTCCCCCTCCCCCTAAGAACTTCTCGGGGTCATTTTCCCCTCTGCCAGTGTCTCGAGCTCCCAGCGGGGTTTCCCGACTGCGGCCGTTCCGGCAGCTGGGCAGGGAGGGAGAGGACCCCGCGGACCAGGACCGATGTCCAGCGGCCCCCTGCAGTCTCTGCGGACGGCCCTCTGTCCCCCTCTTCAAAATCGCTGGACTTTGTGTATTCTTACCCAGGAGGGCTCAAATACCTCCTCTCTATGTTCACTGCCTCTATGTCTTCCAGTTTTCCTCTTTATAAGAACTGAATGACTCTCCTTATAATCCTACACAAATGTAAAACATAATATATAGGATGAGCGTCAATCGGCATATACATAAAATATTTATGTTACTCTCCATTTTAATATATCATATATCATTATACGTTTATATAAGATTACATCATCCTGCTTGGGAACTAACTCATGTTACACACACACACACACACACACACACACACACACACACACATACTTGTATGTACTCTCTCTTCACCCATGTGTGCTCACATATGGGCCTGCAGAGTCCCTCCTCTGTAGTTTATAAAGTCGTACTTACGCAAATGAATATGTGGAGAATCTATGACAATTCATGGATATGGAAACAGAGATTATATAAACATATGCACCCAGCTTCTTTCTCTTCATTCCTATGTACAGGAATTCTTTCTATCAATCCATTTACATGATTCATACTTTCTGTGCTCTCATAAACATTAGTAATCATTCTTTGTATTCTGACATATATGAGTACTCACATATTCACTCTCTGTTCATGTCTATGAGTACCCATGTTTTCTCTCTTCCTCTATACAGATGCTACCATATTAAACAAGTCCAACGGGCAGGAAGCAATGGCATTGCCCAGTCGACCACTCTAAGCCCCCAGAAGATGTTAAAGTAGGGCTCTGAGAGAAGCAGGTAAGGGTCATGCCCATAGTTTCACAAATGAAAGAGACTCACTCCACAAAAGCATGAAATTTACTTAGGGTCAGGCCCTGCTTAATGTACATCTCAGGTTGCCCCAAAGTTAGTGGTAGGAATGCGTGGCTCACTTAACCCCACAGTCCTAAGTAGACCTCTAGTTCTATGTGGAACCTACCCACCAGCTTATGGGAAGTGCCTTCCCAGGGACCTTCAGCGCTTGAAGTTTGTCTGTCAGGGGAGGGAGAAGCCAAGATGGAAGCCAGCTGGTCTGGCAGGCAGGAGACACCCTCATTCAAGATCTGGGTCTGCACCTCACTGACTCTGGGACCTCTGCCCTCCTCTTGGCCTCAGTTACTCTTTCCTCTAAAGAGGAGGTTGGATCAGATCAGCTCTGAGGTCTGCTGTAGCCCTCCATCTTATCCAAGGGCATTCAGATTCCACGCCACACATATCCGCAAATCGTACTCCCATGCTCACAAAAACTACCGCCCACAGCACCAGCTGGGAAAAAATCCTACTAGTCTCATCCTTTCCCTTGGAGCAGATCCCCCAATCGGAAATGTCTGCCCGATTCTAACCCTAAAGAGTGGAATTCAGTCCATAGTTCTTCCTGGAGCTGCCTTCTGAACCAGAGGTGCCAGGCCCCATCTCACAGGGGCTGTCAGACCTAAGTTTTTTTGGGGGGGGTGGGGGGGGCGAAAGTCAAGATCCTGAGAGGACGAGTTGAGCACCACTTCCCTACTCTAGACACCAATTCTGGGGTTTGGGGCTTATGGTTCCTGTCCCCTGGTTTGCGATGCTTAGGAGCCTGAGCCTCAGAGGGCTGTGGGAGGCTCCCCTGGCCCCTCTCTCCTCTCAGATACCTTCCCAGAGCTGTAAGTGTCCTCGGGGAGCCAGCGGTCAAGGAGAGTTGAGGTTTGGCAAGATGGATCCCAGCCTTACCCTCACCCCCAGAGCAGTGTCTATGCCTGGTGAAAATGATGCCTCGGTTTCCTCATCGGGACAAGGAAATGGCAAGCCACTCCAGTATATTTTCCAAGAAAACACCAAATGTGGTCAGGAAGAATGGAGAACGACTGAAAACAAATGAACAAAAACAAGGTTATTAATCCCTAAGATTTATACTTCATTAGGGGTCTTGGTGTCTTAGGTCTTGAAGACAGCTGAAATTGCCTTATTTCTTGCACATAATTCCTATTTTGGAGATGTCCAAGAGGCTGCGAGGATCAAAGAAACTGTCTAGTCCTCCTTATTATTGGTCACACCAATAGGAAGTTGACACCAAACATTAGGATGATATATAAGGGGTCAGGAATCTTCACGAGGAAAATCCAGAAGAAGAGAAAAATACTACAACTAAAAGTTCGACCTTGGGGGAAAATATGGCTTGGCCACAAGACTGAAAGAGTGCCTGGAAACAGAAGGAAGCAAGAGATCTTTTTAAAATGAAATCAAAATTGAAATAAAAGTCTAGAGGAAAAAATAGGAAGGACAGAAACATTTATTATGCAAGCAAACTGTGCTAAACATTTTATAGTTATCTCCTTTGATCTTCACAACAACATTAAGTTAGGGTCCTTTTATTCTTAGTAATACTGCAGAGACAACTAGATCAAGAGATTGTGAAGTTAGAAACGTAAATATTATCTGTTTCTCAGTTGGCTTATGTTTAAAAAAAATTCTTTTGTGGTCCATATTGTAAATGCTTTAAAAAGATGTATCACCTGATCAAAAGTTTGAACTGCTTTATCTGTTATAAACTGTGTTAAAAATAAATAAAAAAATAAAAATAAATAAAAATAAGTATAACAGGCATAAGTAAAATCAGATTTCTCCTTATGGTAACACAAGATCGCTCTCCAGCCACTACTCTTCACTAACATAACTGTGTGTCCTGAAATCCTATTCCTTAAGCTAAAGCAAAAGAGATTCCTGACTTTAACTTCAAAACTTACTATATACATCCTTGTTTCTCAAGCTCATTTATCCTTCTCTAATTATACTCATCATTCTGAAAGAATTAGATGCTTCAGGAACTGAATTTTAAACGTATAAGTTCAACCACTAATTTAATTCTTGCTGCTTTGTACCTAATTTGCAGTCATTTCATGGCATAAGCAATAAATTAGCTTACAAATGAAAATTTAGTAGGCCTTCTAAAAATCACTCAAAGATTTATATAAAACACTACTTCCCCAAAGTATTTCCAAATAAAACATACCCAAAAGAATGGAAAAATTGAAGACTATGCACAATATCGCATTGGAAAAGCAACTGACCTGGAAAATGGATGTAGGAAAGATTGAAAAATGATTGGACTACCTGAAAGTCATGATCAAAAAAAAAGCCTGGACATCATCTTTCAAGAAAATATCAAAGAAAAATACCCAAATGTTCTAGAACTATAGGGTAAAACAGAATTTGAAGGAATCCACCAATCACCTCGTGAAAGAGATGCCCGGAATAGTATGTACAAATTTCAGAGTTCTCAGGTCAAGGACAAAATATTGCAAGCAGTCAGAATGAAACAATTCAAGTATGCTGAAGCCACATTCAGGATAACACAAGATTTAGCAGCTCTACAGGAAAGATCAGAGGGCTTGGAATACCTTCTGGAGGGTAAAAGAGCTAGGATTACAACCAAGAATCACCTACCCAGCAAAGCTGACTATAATTCATCAGGGGAAAAAATGAACACTCAGTGACATGGAGAATTTTCCAGCATTCTTGAAGGAAAGACCAAAGATGAATAGGAAATTTGATTTTCAAATACAAGAATAAAGAAAACCATGAACAGGGAAACAGGAAAGGGAAACCATAAGAGCCTTAATATCGTTAAACTGTTTACATTTCTACATGGGAAGATCATATTTGTAATTCATAAGACCTTTCTCATTGTTAGGGTACTTAGAATTACATATAGACAGAGGGCACAGGAGTAAGTTGAAAATGAAGGGATGATATCTAAAACATTAAGGGATGAGAAAAGAATGTACTGGGAGAAAGAGAAAGGGAGGAGTAGAAAGGGGTAAATTATCTCACATAAAAGAGTCAAGAAAAAGCTTTTACACTGGTTGGGGGAGAAGGAAGAAGTGAGGTGAGGGAGATTCTCATCAGAATTGGCTCAAAGAAGGAATAACATACACACGACATTGGGTATAGAAATCTATCTTGCCCTACATGAAAGTAGGAGGGGAAGGAGATACGACAAGGGGGGGCAGTGACAGCAGGGATGGCAGATTCAGGGAAGGGGTGGTCAGAACCAAAACAGTTTGAGGAGGGACCGGGTGAAAGGAGAGAGAAAGAGAGAATAGAACAAACGAGATGGGGGAATAGGATGGAGGGAAATGCAGTAACTGTATGAATAGTAACTGTAACTGTATAGTAACTGTAGGAATAGTGACTATGAAAAATAAGTTTGGAGCAAGTGTGTCTGATAAAGGCCTGATTTCTCACACATATAGGGAACTGAGCCAAATTTGTAAAAGTGAGATCCAATTCCCATTTGATAAATGATCAAAGGACATAATCAGTTTTCAGATGAAATAATCAGGTCAAGTGGGAGGAGGGAGCCATTAGAAGTAAACACTTCTGGGGAGGGACAGGGTCAAAAGAGGGAACAGAGTAAATGGAGGACCGGATAGGATGGAGGAAAATATAGCTAGTCTTTCACAACATGACAGTTATGGAAGCGTTTTGTGTCTCGACTCATATATAACCTGTATTGAATTGCTTGCCTTCTCAGTGTGGGCGGCTGGGGAGGGAGGAAGGTAGAGAATTTGGAACTCAAAGTTTTAAAAACAAATGTTAAAAATTGTTTTTACATGCAATTGGAAAATAAGACCTACAGGCAAGACACACATACAAGGGTATAGAAATCTATCTTGGCTTACTGGAAAATAGAGGGGAAGGGAAGAAGGGAAGGGTGTGTGTGTGTGTGTGTGTGTGTGTGTGTGTGTGTGTGTGTGTGTGTGTGTGTGTGTGTGTGTGATAGGATCGAGGGCAGATTTGGGGAAGGGGTAGTCAGGATGCATGCTGTCTCAGGGTGGGGGAAGTGGGAGATGGGGAGAAACTTTGGAACACAAAATCTTGTGGCAGTGAATGTTGAAAACTAAAAATAAATAAATAATTTTAAAAATTGACAAGGATTTTCAAAAGAACTAAGGACATCTGTCTGAGAGGGACAAGTCAGGAATTCTTGACATAAACCAGCATGACCCATTGCTGGGTCAACCAGAAAGGACTGTAGACAGGAATGTACTGCTAAAAATTAAACGACCAGCTCTCCAGAAGAAAAATGTATGGCTAGATGTACTTTTGTTGTGGTGGTGGTGGTGGTTGCTCATCAGCCCCAACCCAAGTTTTGGTGGGTACATTTTTAAGTCGAATCTGCGATATTAAAATTTTTACCATCCCTTTCTTGTCTTGACAAGCACGAAATGCAGCCCTGATTTGTAGCCTTTGCAGATTTCTGAAGTATGAACGCTCACGCTGAAAATGTAATTCTCGGCCTCCTAAGCCAAGCTCAGTTGGTTATGGGCGTTTACTAAAGCAGTCAGGCCACAGCCTTGGAGAAAGGCTATTCAGACACACCAGTGCCAACTGATTGTGGGCTCCTTGGTCAGAGGGTGGCTTCTGGAAGGGCCTGAACAGACAGCGAGAACCAGTTTTCATCTCTGATGAACGCCTTTGGGGATTACTCTATGGGAGAAGGTCAGGCAGGGACCTCAGGAGGCCTCAGACTCAGGCCTCTGTCCAAGATCGGTGTTGCTTGTGTTTTAGGGTCTCTATGTGCCAAGAAGGGGCTAAAGGCCCTCTGGAGTCTCTACCAACTCTAGGTCTCTGATTCTAAGTAATGTCACTGAAGGGGTCTGTTCTTGCTGCTTGCTAATGGGCCCAGAAGGGGTGCACGGGGAGCCAGCTGGTGTGAGGCGGTCCCAGGACTGAATCTGACCAGCGACAGTGAAGATGGTGTAGTGGGGCAACGATACCCGGGCCTTGGTCAAACAATGGCCAATTCATCCCTGGCTCCTCCCAGCTGATTGGCTCACTAGGGCAATTGCTGCTGAAGGGAACCTGCAGCTGGGGTCTCTCGCTCTGAGGAAAAAACCTCAAAAACAAGGCTTGGTGGCTGTAACAGAAATCCTGATGAGACATCCGCACTCCACCCCCCTTCCCAGGAGGAAATCCCCAGCTAACCTCTATTCCTCTTGATAGGTGGTATCAGCAGATGCCAGTCCTATCACCTCGACCCACTAGCTGCAGCTGGCCCTTGAGACCACCATCAAGACCCAGTGGGATCACCTTGAAGGAACGGGATTGTACCCCCCAAACACACAGCATTTCTGAACCCGTCCTGTCACTGGGAGGCCTAGATGTTATGGGGTCAAAGTAGAACAACACCAAGACAAAGGCCAAGCCCACTCTTGAAGTGAGAATAGGTTGGGTGGGTCCTTGGGGCCTACTAGAGCGAAAGGAACCCTAAAAAGACACCCTCTCTTTGCAGCAAACTCAATACATTCTCAACGCTTGTAGAAGAACTTTGAAAGAGTAAATTTTTAGACATCCGTCAATACAGAAGAGGGTTTTTGTGCCATCAGCTAATCACATGTTGGAATCAGCACAGAAAACCTCAGGCATTGGTGCACAGAGACAAAACGGGGAAAAGAGAAGCAAGAAGGGGCAGGTATGCAGCCCCCGTCCCAGCTACGCCTGTTGAGGTGGCCACTTCCACAGCACTAACAATGTTCCATCAAGGTCTTTGGTCAGTGGGCAGTCACCCAGTAGGTGCGGAGCCACCAGAATGCCAAGTAGTCGGCGTGCCATGCGGTCATCTAGGCAGTGGCAACATTTCATGTAAATTGTGGACGCTAACAAGGGCCAGGGCTTGAAGTGAGAAGAGTCTGGACCTCATGGTCTCTTTCTTCCCTGAGGTACTTCCTATGTCAACAAAGCCAGATGGGGCTGGCTTCGCCTTCCTGAGGAGGCCTTTAACCCAAGACCCTTTCTGGAATAATGGGGCGTTTTCCATATCCTAGTACCGCCTGGACCTACACTGTGTCATGGCTCCTTAATGGGAAAGAACACGCAGACGTCCTGCACTGTACTTGGAGTGGAAGCTCTGTCAAAGTCTGCTCTCCTGTTGTATTTACAAGCTGCGCAGTGCAGAAATTCCTTTCTGAGGGTCCGCTTAATCACTGGTGGGGACCCTGAATCTGAAGGACACAGACCACCGTGGATGGTCCTGACACAGATTTACGCCTGGTGCACTTTGTCTGAGGCAGCGCGATTTAATATCCGGCCCGTGGATCCACGTCACCGTGAAAACAATAAATAATAATACGATAATAATAAAAACTGTTTGCATTCAGCCTGTCAGGTGTGCTAGCACGTGCAAGGGCGGAGGGCTACGCCCGGGGGAGCCAAGGCCCCTGGCGCACTCCTTTCCCGAGCCAGAACAGGAAGGAAGGCGAATCGAGTCCCGGCAGGCTGGGGTGGAGCTCGGAGCGGGGAGGGGAGGGGGCGTGGCTCACACCCTGGCTCTGCGCACGCGCACTGGCGAAGACCGTGGTTGCGGCTCCACGCGGCTGCGCAGGCTGCCTGTGGCTGTCGAGTGCTTCCGCCCGCGGCTGCCGAGGCTGCGGCCTGGAAGGCTTGGCCCACCCGGGTCAGAGGAAAAGCGGCCGCGCAGCTTCTTCTGGTCCGACCTTCGCGGGCCCTCATGCAAAGGTAAGGTGGCAGACTGGGCGATGAGGGGTGCATAGACGCTTGCTAATGGATTCCTAGCCTCAGCCTCGTCCCTTCCCCCCACCCAAGGCGGGCTGGGTTCATGGCGCGGGAGACTCCTTTTTCCCAGAAAACCTCCCCAACTATGAGAGCAACTGCATGGGACGCTGGCCTGGCCTGGGACAGTGCCTGGCCCGTAGTGGGTCTCCGTAAACGCTAGCTGGCCGTTTTCTTTCCCGACAGCCTCCTTTGCCGAGACCTCCCTCCTCTCCCCGCCCCCCCCCACCCCCCACCCCCGCTCCTGGGCCTTCCCTGAGGCGGAGGGAAAAGCTTCTGAAGGTGTATCTCTCGGCCATCCCCATAGCGAGCAAAGTCCTATCCCCTTCAACCTGCAGCTGCCAGGCGGTCATTCAGCGTCGATTAAGTAAGTCCCTACTCTGTGCCGAGCACCGTGCTACGAGCCGGGAAGCCAAAAGAGGCCCCAGACTGGAGGAGATGGCAGTCTGAGGGATGGCGGCAGGCGGTGAGGGGTCCAGAGAAGCTACAGACGAGATAAGAGGGGAAGGCCCTGGAATGAAGAGGGCTGGGGGAAGGCTTCCAGTCCTTCCCCAAGATGGAAGCCAGTAGCCAGAGGTGGGAAGGGAGAGCTTTGCAGGCTTGGGGGATAGCCAGAGAGAATGCATGGAGCCAAGAAGTGGAGGGAGGGCTTCTTGTTCCTGGAAGAGCCAGGAGCTCAGTGTCTCTGGGGGGAAGAGCGTGGCAGTGAGGACAAGAGAAAATGCTAGGTCGTGGGGTGCCAGAAGCCTGGAGAGCGAGGAGGGGGCTAGGTGAGGGAGGGCGTGGAACGCCCCCAAGAGGAGGATGTCTCGGATTCCGGAGGCCTTGGGAAGCTTCTAGAATCTGAGTGCGAGAGCCCCGGAGTTCGGTCAGAGCCGCGCCCGAAGGGAGTCTCCTTAGTGGCTGAACCTAAAGGGGACTGCAGTGGGGGCCGCAGGCACGCCAGCGGGCTATTGCAGTACGTCGTGGGGCCCTGCACCAGGGAGGTGGCAGTATCAGAGCAGAGAAGAGAGCATGCCTCCGAGAGCTGTTGCTAAGGTAGAACCGACAGCCCTTGGCAACAGGCTAGATATGGGAGGGGCGAGAGAGTGGGCGGCGGAGGAGGACTCCTCGGTTTCAGCCTGAAAGACTGCAGGTTGCTGCTGCCCTCTGCGGCAACAGGGGAGGGTTGGGGGCGGGGGGAAGATCACGGCTCGGTTTGGGATGTGTGAAATTCAGCATACTGAAGATGGCTACCAGGCAGTTGGGAAGTCAGCAGGGGATTAGGGCTGGATGGGTGGATTTGAGAGTCATCACTGGAGATGGCAACTGAGGGGAGGGTTTGGGGGAAAGAGGATGATTCGGCTTTGACTATGTTGAGCTCAAGCTGTCTGTCTACGTGGCATTTGGAATTTCAAGAGAGCCATCCTATATGACAAATGATAGTGGTCTTTTCTAGAGAGGACTTCCAAAAGGGTCATCACCGTTAAGTGATTGGTACGTGGAGAATGTCCAAAACTCCGTGAGGTGCAAGACCTCTGGAGCTCCCCCCCTCCACAAAGAGGAAGCTTGGGGGTGTCTCCTCCTATCTCCGCCCTGCTTGGTCTTTCTGACTTTGGTGTGTTTACTTTTGATTTTTCGATGTGCCCTTGTCCTCTCCATTTCTATTCTTACACTTCCTGTGGATGGTTTTTCTTGGCTCTGCTCCGGCAGTTCACAAAAGCTTTTCCCATGCTTCTCTGTACTCATGACCCCCATCATTCCTTACAGCTCAGAAACATTCCGTGAGGTTCACATGCCACATTTTGTGTAGCCCTTGCCCAGTAGATGGGCTTCTACTTTCTTTCCATTTCTTAGCTGTCAGAGAAAGTGCTGCTGAAAATGTTTTGAAGTACATGGGGACCTTTTGCCATCTTGATGGCGTGGATGTGGTTGTTAAGTCTTTTTTCAGTCGTGTCCAACTCTTCGTGAGCCCATTTGGGGTTTTCTTGGCAGAGATACTGGAGTCCTTTGCCATTTGCTTCTCCAGCTCCTTTTGCAGATGAGCAACCTGAGGCCAGCCAGGTTAAGTGACTTGCCAGCTTCACACAGCTAGGAAATATTTGTCTGAGGCTGGATTTGAACTCAGGAACATGAGTTTCTCAGACGCCAGGAGCTCTGTCCATCACAGTCACACTGAGCGGCCTTTACGGATGGTTTTCTTGGGGTAGAAGGCCAGCAATGGGGTCTTTGTTTTAAAGAGTGTGGACATTTTTGTCACTTTCTTGATGCCATTCAGTTTGCTTTCCAAACGGTTATACCACTTCACAGTTCCACCAACAAGGCAAAAGTGTGTGTTGTCCTTTTCTTTTGCCACTTTGCAGAGTATGAGGTCAAACGTCAGGGTTGTTCTGATTTGTGTTTCCTTTGTTATGAGTGGCTTGGCGCTTCTTTCATGTGGTTATGAATACTTTGCAGTTCTTCCTAGGATCACTGAATATCCTTTGACCATTTATGTATTGCTGAATGACAAATGATTATACATATATGCACATATACACACATATCTGTGTGTGTGTGTGTGTATGGAGAGAGAGAAAGAGACAGACAGAGACAGACAGAGAAAGAGGGATAGACACACAGCTACAACAGAGAATCACACCTTCACGAAATTTACATGAAAACTAGGTTTATTACAAGATAAATGAGCATGCATGTGGAACCCAAAGAGTTCACAATCCCCACAGAAGCTTGTCTTTTAATAACAGCAGGCCAAAGAAGGAGGTGAAAATACCCATCTCTACTTAAAGGAGAGTGGCATGGGAGGAGGGAAAGAGCAGTAGGGGTGGGAAAAGGACAAAACCCCTCCTGGAGGGCAGGAGCCAGGCAGCACCAAAGCCCACTTCTTTTCCCTTGGGAACTAATAGACCGTGAAGATACGGTGGTCTGCTTATCTACAAAGGTCCCAACTGCACAAGCAGTTTCCCATCTAATGTGGACTGACTGGCACCTGTTTTGCTTCCCAAAGACACACGGGAAGTCCCGTTTGGGATGTTAACAATAACTTTTGTTCCCTTAGGGGGGGAGGTTATTCTTGGCACATTCAGGGTCTCCTGCATACTCTGGGTCCAGTGTTTCTGCATAACATGGCAACACAAAAAGGCAAGGTGGGAGGACATCTTACCATTATTCAGCTACACACACACACACACACACACACACACACACAAACACAAGAATGCTTATATGTTTTACATACAAATCTCTTACCAGAGAAATTTGATACAAATATATTTTTTCCCTATTCAACCACTTAACTTCTTATCCTCAACCAATTAGTGTTGTCTATGCAGACCCTTTCCAGGTGCAAGTAATTAAAGTTATCTATTTTATCCTTGTAATTGCCTCTATCTTTTGTGTGGTTAAGGATGTATCTCTTACCCATAGCTGTGAGATATACATGATCTGTTTCTCTTCTACTTTTTTTAAAAATATCATCTTTTAATATGAAAGTCACATTCATTTAGAAAGTATTATGGAATAGAGTATATGGTACTGTACTAAGACTAATTTTTGCCAGACCGCTTTCCAACTTTCCCAGCAATTTTTAATCAGATAAGGAATTTTTTTCTAGGTTATTAATGTCTTCCACATTTTCAAAAACTGGGTAATTGAGTTTCGTTATTTCTGATGCTCTCTTGTCAAGTCTATTCCATTATATCTCCTTTTTTTAAGATGGTTTTTGATGACAGCTGTTTTATAACACAGTCTGTGGTCTGGACGTGCTACTTTTACCCATTTGTCTTTCTTTCTATCATTTGCCTTTATATTCTATATCTTTTGTTTTTCCAAATTAATTTTGTTATTATTTTATCAAGCTCTGTAACACATGCCCTTGGCAATTTGGTATAGCATTGAAGTATTATTTTGGTAGTTTTGTCATTTTCATCATATTGGCACAGTCTAGCCATGAGCACTGAATATTCTTATAGCTGTTTAGGTTGTTCTTTATTTCTTTAAGGACTTGCAACTGAATCTATATGTCTTTTACTTGCTTTAAGAGGTTGATATCTAGATATCTTATGCATTTGGTTGTTATTTGGAATGAGAAGGTGGAAGAGGTCTTAAGGGCAGAACAGTGTTAAAGATGGATCTTGGGCAGAGCCCCACTGGGGTGGGGAATGGGTAGCAACCCTGATGCCATACAGGGTAGGAGATGGTATAGGAAAGTGGCAGAAGTCTTCCTCGCCGTCCTGTGTCTCCCTGGGAGGTGGGAATAGCGGAGGGGAATGATGATAGAAGTGGAATGAACTGGTAATGGTGGGGATGGTAATGTGTATGATTCAGAAAGTGTCCCTGTATGGTCCTTCTGGGGGATGCCTCTGTGCTTGGACATTAGATTAACCACTTTATGTAAAAAGTACTTATTGTCTGATTTACTGTTGTGTCGTGGTAAGGGGGCTTCCTGTGCATTTTTCCCTATTGTGAACTTTCTCTGTTCCAGAAAATGCTTCAGAGGAGTAAATAGCATTTTGATGCTTGTTTTGAGGGAAAAAAACAGGCAATTCATCTACAAAAACTCAGGTTTCTTGCATCAGAAGAAATGAAATTTCTTTTTTTTTTCAAATGCAGAGAGGTTTTCTTCAGATTAAAAAAATATTCTCTTTAAAGTAACAACTTACAATGTGTTGTTTTTCGAGCTAATGAAAGCATTAAAAAAAAATAGCTTTACAGTTTTTCAGCACATTTGATCAAGCTTTCCTCTGCCCTCTGGCAAATCCTGTCTGCCAATATAAAAGCTATAAATACATTTTCATATTATAGAAATTGGCATGAGCCTGATTTTTAAAACACTATTGAAAGTACTGACAGTCAGAATTTAGGTTGAATTTTCAGTTTCTTGTTTTGGCACAATATTTAGGTATGAGAAGCTTTATTTTATGATACTAAAGCATATATCTGATTTTATTTTCCCTGATTTACTGCGTTTTTAGCAATACACAGTCCTGATTTAGGAAAATCTCCATGCGGCCCTTCACTTAAAAAAAAGCATCTCCATTAATAAAGCAAAATGTTTTGAGAACAATGAAAAAAACTATTTTCCTAACACTTTTAAACAAAAATATAAATTGTATTTTTTTGAATTTTTGATATTAAGACATAATTTGCCTCCAAATGTTTTTCATATTTATACATTAATCTTCTTATCACTAACCTGCAAATTAAAAAAAATCTGATCAGTAACTCCTTCCATGTAGAAGTCATGCACTTATCTGCAAATACACATTGCACTGGTATTTCCCGGTTTGCCATTACTTATCACTAATGTTGCCGAGTTCCAAACAAAACTTTTCTGTACCTTGTTCATCCCATTTGATACTCCTTTTACAGAAGAATAAATATTGCTTAAATATTAAACATTAATGTCCTCCTAATTGTTGACCCAGAATAGAAATCCTTGTTTGAGCATTTATAGTAATTCCCTACATTTAGTGCCACAAATGAAACTTTATCACAGCAGGATGACTATTGTCAGGCAGGATTTGGTGTACTTTTATAGAGTTTAAAAATTTAAACAAATTCACAGGTGTTACATTGCACTGAATAAATGCCAGATTAAGAAGGTAGACTGGGGGCAGGGAGGAATTTTCAGTTAACTTATTTTGTACAATGGACTATTATGAGCAGCCATCTTTGAAATCATGTCAACTAAGGAATATAGTCTGAATGACTAGAATTTAAGCCATCAAAAGTCTATATTCATGGCTACATTCCATGATAAGATGGCAGTGTATTACTTGTTTTCACAATATAAAATGTATATGGTAGGTTCAATGTAGGCATAACTCCGTCTGAACTTTCTAGCCTAAGGGTCCAACTTGAGTCAACAAAGAGCATCAAGAATTAAGGCTGATGTGTTATTTTAAAAACTGCTTCATCTGGGCACTACAAGGGTTTCAGCCTTGTGTTTTGCTTTCCTTTATGAGTTTTTACTATGTAAGAAAGTATAGAAGAAAACACTTTCAGTCTTAACAGTTAGCTCAGTTTTTAGGTTAGAGAAAGCATTAACACAAATATATGAAGAGCTGAGTGTAGGTTTTCAAAAGGAAAAAGCAATGGAAAACAGACATGGAAATACTACGCAAAATTGGAGGGAGAATTGTGCATATTTCCAGATTTATTCATTATTGCATTCTACCATCAAGAATTTTATTTTGTAAATTAAAAATGCTTAAAAGACTTAGTAGCCAAATTTTTTCTTCTTACTGTATGGGTCACTTCGGAGTTCACACCCAAGTAAAAGTTACTTTATCAATAAAAGGCGTTTCTTATATTTTCAGTTACATCTAGCAGCAAGTCTTACAGTAAAAAATTTTCCCTGATCAGTACAGCCATCCATAATTTTTTAAATGCCATCCTACTATATTTTTAATTTTCAGAGACTCACGTTGAACATTTTATTTAATACATCAACTCTGAAAAATTTTACAGATGAAAACAAATAATGGCTGATGGCAGGAGCAAAATGCCTATTTTAAAAAGGCACTGTTAATCTCAATCTAAATTATAGCACTATTCTATTTCCATAAAAGGAAACAGGGATTTGGGAACCTTATGAAAACATGTGTGACAAAACCGTTTTTTATGTACAACCTCATTTGTTGTTGAATAATCCAACTATTGCTGTATTTCTAGCGAAGTAGTATGCTTCAAATAACAACACAATTTTAAATCTAATTTAGGAAGGACGTTATTTCCATGTGTTCCAAGATTATTTTATGGGTGAAAATATTTCTGTTTAATGGAGTATAGGTGAAGCAGAGATTATCTACATTTCCCTACATTTCAAATTTGTGTAAAACAGAAAGCACCATTCACAATAAAAGGCTGCAGGATGACACAAACCAGGGAGCCCAGTTTAGTCCATTACACACATATCTTGGACCTAAAATCTTACAATTTGCGCGGGCTAGCTTGCATACTTTATTTTCTTCATTTTCCTTAGCAAGAGAGGAAACATCGAGGTGCATAGTGTAAGGCTGTTCATCTAAATGCTGTAACATTCTGACATAGCAGAGAACATATTTATAAAGCACCTGGAAAAATAGTTATGCTGTACCCAAACTGAATATTGTCTCAACACCTCACTTTTGCTGGGTTCCCTTCAAATCTAGGAACGCACTGATCACAGGATACTGATCCCTTGATGGCATATTGAAAGGACAGGAAATAATTCTTGTCACAGGCTAACTTCAACTAAGGTGGAATGAAAAGTATATAGGAGAGAAACAGAGGTCGAAGACAATGAAAAGTAAAGAAAATAATCTAGAGCTCTTAAAATGCAGTTGGGACTAGAGTGATATACCCCATTAAATATCATACCTGTTGTAACTAGAGACAAGTGACAGTCTTTGCAATAAAGCCACTTGGGACCTTAAGCAACAAGCAACTATGACAAAGTGAGAGAGGAGTAAATCATATTATTCAAAATAACTGGAAAAAATGTGTGGTTCAATCCTATGAGTTGGTCTGCAAATAGGTCTTTAAAAAATTCTTATTTTGAGAGGTTATTGGCCATCCCTCAAAAGACGGTAAATGTAATTATTTAGAAAACTATTGCCTATTTCTGTAATTGCTGAATGCCTCTTTGGCTAGTATTTGGAAGACAGAGGGTTTAGTTCTCAACTTGATGCATTTTCTATCATTTTTATTTGCAAGCCACCTCCCCCTACTTTTTTCTGAATTGTGCTACTCTGGCATATTTCTGAAGTGGAGTTCAGTATGGGATATATCTGCATAAGAAGTCAGTGTTAGGGAATATGAATATTTTGATATTTTTTAAAAAGTTGCTTTGCTATTTTTTTCCTTCAGTCTTCAAATTATTATTAAGAGCTTCCAAAGACATATTCATAGCAGCTTGAAGCATTTCTTCTTTGGTCATATCGTCACCTGGATCAATTTCAAGGGCATCTGCACTTGTAGATGTGAAATCTGTTCTGCCTGCTGTTGTTTCTCAAAGTAGGCTTCTCTTCTCTTTCATAGTTCTTCTGAAGTAAGAGATGTTGGTGAATTTGTACCTGATGGCTGTGGAATGTCTTCCAAAATACTATTTCTGGAACCACCTTGCATGCTAAGTGGAATTGCTCTACACAGATCTGCTTCTTCATCTTCCATATCAATTTCCTGTCGACTTAGTGCTAGATAGAGCTCTTTGTAGATTCTCTTCATCTTCATCTAACATTCCTGTTCCATCATATGAATGACTTACTTCTAAAGAGTACTCTAGGTCTGTTTTCTGTACTCTTTGATCTTTGAGTTGGGCTAATTCTTCTCCAATGAGCTTTGGTCTATGCATTTGTTGTACCCGAATCATCTGCAGGAGCTGGTCAGCTTCACAGTCTGGTAGGTCACCCTTAAGAACAAATGTGGAATAACCCTCCTGTTGTAAATGAACCAAGAAAAATGCAAGGTAGGTATCTGATATTAATTCTGGACCTGTCAAGAAAGATTTTAGGTTAAACCACTGTTTTCCTAACTTTTGAACCATAAACCAATGTTCCTTCTAGTTGCATATAAATGATCTTGCATTTTTGAATAGAGAAGAAACCACTGTCATCCATATTTCCTGAAGGTTGCTGCAAAAATGTTCGATAGTCTTCACTAGTGACTCCTCCCTCTGCCATCCTCATCCTCTCTGCTTCATCAAAGTGATGAGCAATAGAGCATAATTCCACAGGGCCAAAATATTCCCCTTGCAATAGATTATTAACGCACTGTTGAGCACAGAGTGAGACTTCTTGCTGTTAATTTTACAGATAAGGAAACTGAGGCCCAAAGAGATTATATGGCTTTCTCAAGGTCGAACAAGTATTAAATGGCAGGAACAAGATTCAAACGCAGGTCCTCGGCCACCAAATTCAGTTCTTCTTTTTCATGGAAGATGGACTCCATGTTTATTGGTCTCATGAAATTATTTTCTTTGAAAACAAGCCAACAGGCAAAAAAAATTGAGAAAGCAGAACCAAGATGCCTTATGCTAAAAGTCTTAGTGCTGGTTTAAGCTTTAATAACTTCAGACGCAGAGAGGCTACAAAATCACAAAAAAAATGAAAGTTTAATAATTTGAATTGATAAAAGGAGCCCTCTCTCCCCAGAATTAACAATTGGATAAAACATTGGTTCAATTCATGAGAAGTCCAGATCCAAGAGATAGTGGGCCGTGATTTAATCACTTCACAAGTATAAGTGCCACGGGTCTGTAAGAAAAACAACATTTGAAAGGTTAATTGTTTAAAATATTGGGATGTTTCTCTATAAAAGTCAGTCTACCACCATTTTGTATTATGCCTTGTTCTAGAGGATTTTTGTGTTTTATGAAAATTTTCAAATCCTATTCATTCAAAGGATTACATTTGTAATGCTACACTTAAAGCCCTCCAAAGAACAAGGTTTTGATGAGTGCACCACAAGTTTGACATGACCCTGGCCACACTGGGGAAAGTCTAGTACAGACAGATCAGGTTGGTCCAGCAAGGTGGCCTCCTCTACAGATCCACTTTTCTGAGAGGCTGTCATCCAGAAAGTGTCACTCACAGAATACATGATGGCAAGGTGCCCTGTCTTGGTGAAAAATGGTGTTATTCAAATAGATGCAATTTCTGCAGCTCGAAAAAGAAAATTTGGCAGCACTGCTAAGTAAGATCCACTGTTGTTGACTGTAGATCCTTTAAAAAAAAGGCAGGGTATATTAATGGTGCACCAGACAAGAACTTTTTGGCAGTTTCTTTCTTGTTGCCAGGCTCCTTGAGACTTCTCTGGGATCCAAATGTTGCAGTTGTGACGGTTAACTTTGCCACTTATATGGAAAGCTACCTCACCAGAAAAAGTCACCTTGTCATGTCTGTCATTGGAATTTTCCATTTTTGACACCATCAATTGACAGAAGTCTAGCCTGGTCTAGAAATCTTCTCCCAGGGACATTTGAACAGTTGCAAACTTGTCCACTGGAATTCTGTTCATCGTATCCTCGGGAATGCTCAGTTCAGCAGGCACACAGTGCACTGAATTTGGAGGGATTCTGTCCAAATGCCCTCTGGGTTTCAGCCACAGTCTGTTCATGT
Organism: Notamacropus eugenii; assembly: GCF_028372415.1. Classification (NCBI taxonomy): domain Eukaryota; kingdom Metazoa; phylum Chordata; class Mammalia; order Diprotodontia; family Macropodidae; genus Notamacropus; species Notamacropus eugenii. The sequence continues at coordinate 23,425,891 of NC_092879.1, read as the reverse complement.
GCTTGATGTCTCTTGGATCTAGGCTCATCATGAATTGAGCCCGTTTCCTTTAATGTTTCCATTGAGTTTTTAATTTCTGTGGGGAACCTCCTTTTTATGATGGCAAGTGAATTTTCTCCTTCTTGCTGTTCAGCTAACTAGAGAATGCAGTTCACTTTTTTCTTCATTGCCCTCTTCAGAGGAACTGAAGCAAAAAATTAGTTAAATTTTAATGATGAATTCATTTTTCAAGATGCTCAAAACTGAATAAATTTTAATAAAACTAAACAATTAAATGATAAAATGATTAAAATATTTTTGGTCTCATTTCTACTTCTGATATTATTAAAGTTTACAACTCCAGTTGGCACTGCAGTGGCTAGCATGCAGGATCTAGAGTCAGGAGTGTCTGAGCTCAACTATGACCTCAGTCACTTACTAGCTATGTGACCCTGGGCTAGTCATTTAATCCTACTTTCCTCTGTTTCCCCATCTGCAACATAAATGGGAGAAGGAAATGGAAAACTCCTCCAGGATCTTTGCTAGGGAAACCCTAAATGGGTCATGAAGAGTCAGATAGGACTGGAAAATGACTGAACGGCAACAAAACTGCACTAAGATGCTTGGGACATCCAGCATTTCACTTGCATTCAACTTATACCCACACATTATTTTAAAAATCATGTCAAATTCCTTTTTATCAGTTTAAAACAGCGGTGATTGAAAAAGGTTATTTTTTTAAATCTTTTTCTGCTTTCTCATTTTTATCCATCAACAAACATTTATTCAGGACCTGCCTTATGGCATCAGCTTCTCCCCTCTCACCCTGACCCACCACAATTCATTGACTCATTATGGAATGAGTGGGAAACATTTTGTTTACTATAGTACTTGCCTATGAATGAAGATGCTCCATTTCCTCTCTCTCTTCCAGGCTGCCCCATTTTTCTTTTCCTATTTTTTTTTTTTTAGGATTAGTGGAGATGCTCTGAGTGACTAACTTTCTTCTCTTAAAACTACATTGTCAAATCTTCTCACTGGACTGCTTTGTCTGTTGAACCCTCCCTACTTTCCCGGGCTCTTCTTGTACACCCTCACCCCCACCTTTTTTTAAAGCTGGTAACTACTGACACTAGAATTTACCTCGTCCTCTTGCCCCCTTTCCACCCTCCCAATCCCATACCAAGCTGTGTGTTTAGGTTTCTTTCCATGTGAATCTTGTATTTGTTTAACAGCATACTTGGTAAATATTCCTTTTCCTTAAGGACTTATCTATGACAGCGAACTGATTCTTGGCTTGTGCTTGGCAGGCAGGGGTCCACCTCACCCCTTATGGAACAGGAAAGGATCGAGGCACTTCAAGGAGAAGAAGTGGAATGCAGTGAGTTGCAGGAGACAAGGCAGGAGAAAGTCCAGGCCGCCACATGTGACCTGGCAGGACTTGAGGAAAATGCGGACTTGAAACAGAAATATGGGGACCTGGAAAAAGAGCTAGAGTCCCATAGGCTGGAAATGCCTCAACCGAAAGAGGTACACTGGAAGTTAACAGGGACTCAGAACCATCAGTGACGCCTGGGGAGGTCCCTACCTGAGAGCTACCAAGGCTGATTCTGTCTATGCTCCTTTTCAAGGTCTTTCCTTTTGGAGAAAATGTACAACACACAATTCGCCCCACCAGCTTTCTTTAGCTAAGCACTTTGGTTAAATCTCTTTGCTGCATTCTTTAAATATGTTTAGTTTATACGAAGAGGCCTTTTTTATTAAGATTTTTATTTTATCAACTAAATTGTAAGTTCCTTAAGGGCAGAGACAGTTCCTTAGAATTCCATAAAATTGTACTGGGTTTTATTTCTTCTTTTGGTATAAGACACATTGTAGGTGTTCAATAACCACTTGCTGACTTGTCCAGCAAAAATATTTCAGTCATGGGAAAAAGTCATCCCTCTGGGTTAGGATTTAATATTCCTATGTCCTACACTACAATATCTCAGTTGTAAATCCCTTCTCTAATGTGCCTGCAAACCGACTGTCTTCTTTGTCCATTCTAGGAATTAGCAGAATGTTGTAGCCACCATATGCGGGCCACATTTGATGGAGAGAACAGAGAAGAATGCTCACTGCTAGAAACCACTTCCAAGGAGCCACAGCTAATGGAGAGAATTGAAGAGCTGCAGGATGACACTGAACAAATGAAATTTCTTGTGACTACTATATCTGCAGAAAATGTTCACCTTTCGTCCATAATACAGGAGCTGAGGAAGGTGTGTGTCCGTATGTCTCTTTCTTCCCTGGGTGTATATGAAGTGCACGTTATTCCCTCCCCCCCTCTCCCGGAGCCCCTGGGTTGAGAAATGTCTGTTGAGTTTCTAGGCAGGGTTGGTCCCCCTCCCTTTGCCTAGGCAGCCGCTCTCTGTTGTGCCCCTTTGCCTAGCAGCCCCTAGTAGCCCCCCTCTCTGTTGTGCCCCTTTGCCTAGGAACCCACTCTCTGTTGTGCCCCCTTTCCTAGCAACAACTTGGGCCCCTGTCAAAAGTGTTCTGTGAGGTATGTTTGCTGTTAAAACCCCAAGCCTGTACCAGGAAGTGCCAAGATGCTTAAAAGGCACACACACCTTTGTTCGAGGCTGACTCCTCTGGGTTTTTCCATAAGACAGCTGCCGGCTAATAAAGACGCTCCCAAATTTTCAATTGACTCTTGCCTGTGCTTTCTCTCGGTCCGTCCATTTCGCTTGGAGGTCCCACCGAGATAGCCTTTGGCTCTTTGTGCACAGGCAAACCGTCTGCCATGGACGGCAGGACTGAGCTTTGACTTCAGGGGGTGGCCACCAGGATTGTTGTTCCCTGGCCCCAATCTCAAAGCACAGCCTTGCGAATCAGGCTCCCTGTAGCCAAATTCCTTTGATCTGGCCATTTTGAGCATTCTGTCTGTCCTGGTGAGTACTCCTGTAAAGTAAGTGGCGAGGCTGGACGCAGCGGAAAATGCCCTTACTGACCTCCGCAGGACTCTGCGTGAGTCCTGGTTGCCTGACTGCCTGACTGTGTCTGTCCGTACATTCTGTCTGTCTCTTGTTTTGTGTTTCTGTTTAATCGGACTTTGTGCCTTACTCTCCTTTCCCAGTGTCATGGACCAAGGACAATCAGGTCCCGAGACCCCGTTGCCATTCATGGTAAAGTGTTTTAAACAATTCCAACAAGCTGCAGCTGGTTATGGGTACAAAGTCTCCAAGGAAAAATTAACTTTATTCTGTCAACAGGAATGGCCCACCTTCGGGGTGGATTGGCCACCAGAGGGGACTTTTCATAAATCCATTGCAGGGCGGGTGTGGAGAATAGTGAATGAGGATCCAGGCCGTCCGGATCAGATCCCATATATCGGCATCTGGATAGATCTGATTCCCCGTCCTAACCCTAAGGTCTCTCTAAAGCCCCTCTCTAAAGCTTAGAAATCTCTTGTAAGACAATATAGTTCTGCTAGTGAACAGTAATAACTTATGCACTGTCTTGTCTATGGTGGAAATATAAAGGAAACTGAAGCAGTCTGACTGATCAGTTCCAGAGATTTGGAAAGCTAAATACAAGCTTGATCAAAACATATAGAAAGCAGATAAGGAGGTTGGGGACAAATGGGAATCATCCAAGCCCCTCCTATCCCTAGATAGTTACTAAGTATGTCAAGAGAGTGTGAGGAAGTCTGACAGTATTCTCACACCCACCTAGCTTAAGATTTATGGTACTTTGCAAAGTACTTGCATAGTGGCTAAATAAAATTTCTCTTCCATAAGGCCTTTCTCCTTGGATACCTGAGTTTCAGGTATCCAGGGCTTGTGGATGGTCAGTTGGTTCCCCGCCCCCTCTCCCCCGCCCTTACCAGCTACCAGCTTTCTTTGTGAAAGTGCTGTGGGCTGCAGCTGAAACTCGGATCTCCCCATTGTTTGTTGTACTGTTGCCACATCAGCACTACCAGTTCTCGCTTCTCCCCCTCCCCTCTTTTCTAAAGCCACATCAGCAATTAAGTTAGATATTAGATGAGGTAACTGTATTGGGATAGGTGAAGATTTCCCTGGGTTTGCCTAGCTTTTCATGCTTAGATTGTGAGCGCACCTCTGAGCCAATGAAGAGGTGGGATAGTGGGGAGGTGGGATTCTATGCGTTAGGGTATAAAAATTGTGCTTCAGTTTCTGTAAGTTGCCTCCCTCCACCAGGTTCCCTGACCTGGTGGAGGGACATCTCTGTCTAGAGAATTGTAATATCACCTATCACCCTCTGAATTGTCAAGTTCCTCATACTGGTTAAAGACCCAACCCTTCCAATGTTGGGACCCTGTGAGGCAGGGTCAGCTCTATGTCCAGTCTCAGCAGGAAGCAGTTTCAGAAGCCAAGACCTTCATCCCTTATCCCAAAACATGTTGGGTCCCATCTGCTTAAAGGGAGACAGGGTGGGGTGCTTGAGTACATGTACTTGGGCCCCAGAGTTCAGGCCAGGTAGAAAGAATGAATAGGACACTGAAGGAGCATATTGCTAAGCTTAAGGTTGAAACTGGCGAGACCTGGATGAGTCTCCTTCCTTTTGCCCTGCTTAGGGCTAGGTGTACCCCCAATCCCACAGCTCTCTCTCTGTCCCCCTTAGAAATCATGCTTGGAGTAGCCCCCTGGTTGTTCCTCGAGTTGTTGATTCTGCGTATTGGCTTCCCGACTTTTCTAATGTTGCCCTCCTTTAGTCCTTACAAGCTCTGCATGAGGTCCAGAGTGCTCTCAAACTTTATATCAAGCAACAACTACCTGAGGCCTAGGAGATCCGGCCACTTCTACGTATCGCCAGGCAATTGAGTCCTCACGAGAAAACTACCCCAGGGATCCTCGCTTGAACCTCGGTGGACTGGGCCTTTTCAGGTGAATCCATCAGCGGTTAAGGTTGAAGGATGCAAGGCGTGGATACATCGCCCAAACTTCAAGCCAGTGGCACCACCATCTGCCCAGTGGACAGCACATCCTGCTGGAGACCTCAAGCTCCATCTTAAAAGAACATGATCGTTCTGTTGTTCTCCCTCCCTTTGTTTCTCCTTTTTCCTACAGGCTGCTCCGGGAACTATCAGCCCATCCCTTACTTGTGGACTGTAAGCAAGACTAGGGATGGGACACCCCCATTTAAGTTAGTTACATGAAAAGGGGGGAGTGAAGTGGATGTTACTCCCCCTGCCTCCCAGAGCCCCTGGGTTGAGAAATGTCTGTTGAGTTTCTAGGCAGGGTTGCCCCCCGCCTTTGCTTAGGCAGCCACTCTCTGTTGTGCCCCTTTGCCTGGCAGCCCCTAGTAGCCCCCCTGTCTGTTGTGCCCCTTTTCCTAGCAGCAACTTGGGCCCCTGTCAAAACTGTTTTGTGAGATATGTTTCCTGTTAAACCTGCAAGGCTGTACCGGGAAGTGCCGAGATTCTTAAAAGGCTTCTTCGAGGCTGCCTCCTCTGCGTTTTCCCATGAGACAGCCACCAGCTAATAAAGACACTCACAAATTCTCAATTGACTCTTGCCTGTGCTTTTTCTCGGTCCGTCCATTTCAGTATGGACCCCATTCCAAGATTGTGTGGGGGACAGCTTACACATTCCCAATAAGATTCCACTGAAGGTTCCCATTATGAAGTACCTTGCTTGCTTACTCACTAATCTTTTTTTTTTAATTTATTTATTTATTTAACTTTTAACATTCATTTTCACAAAATTTTGGGTTCCACATTTTCTCCCCTTTTGTCCCCTCCTCCCACCCCAAAACACCGAGAATTCTAATTGCCCCTATCACCAATCTGCTCTCTCTTCTATCATCCCTCTCTGCCCTTGTCTCCATATTCTCTTTTGTCCTGTAGGGCCAAATAACTTTCTATACCCCTATTACCTGTATTTCTTATTTCCTAGTGGCAAGAACAGTACTCAACAGTTGTTCCCAAAACTTTGAGTTCCAACTTCTTATCCTCCCTCCCTCTCCACCCCTTCCCTTTGGAAGGCAAGCAATACAATATAGGCCAAATCTGTGTAGTTTTGCAAATGACTTCCACAATAGTAGTGTTGTATAAGACTAACTATATTTCCCTCCATCCTATCCTGTCCCCCATTACTTCTGTTCTCTCTTTTGATCCTGTCCCTCCCCATGAGTGTCATCCTCAAATTGCTCCCTCCTCCCCATGCCCTCCCTTCCATCATTCCGCCCCACCCCGCTTATCCCCTAATCCCCCACTTTCCTGTATTGTAAGATAGGTTTTCATACCAAAATGAGTGTGCATTTTATTCCTTCCTTTAGTGGAATGTGATGAGAGTAAACTTCATGTTTTTCTCTCACCTCCCCTCTTTATCCCTCCACTAATAAGTCTTTTGCTTGCCCCTTTTATGAGAGATAATTTGCCCCATTCCATTTCTCCCTTTCTCCTCCCAATATGTTTCTGTCTCACTGCTTGATTTCATTTTTTTAAGATATGATCCCATCCTCTTCAATTCACTCTGTGCACTCTGTCTCTATGTGTGTGTGCGTGTGCATGTGCATGTGTGTGTCTGTAATCCCACCCAGTACCCAGATACTGAATAGTTTAAAGAGTTACAAATATTGTCTTTCCATGTAGGAATGTAAACTGTTCAACTTTAGTATAGTCCCTTATGGCTTCTCTTTGCTGTTTACATTTTCATGCTTCTCTTCATTCTTGTCTTTGAAAGTCAAATTTTCTTTTCAGCTCTGGTCTTTTCATCAAGAAAGCTTGAAAGTCCTCTATTTCATTGAAAGACCATTTTCAGTTTTGCTGGGTAGGTGATTCTTGGTTTTTGTCCTAGTTCCTTTGACTTCTGGAATATCCTATTCCACACCCTTCGATCCCTTAATGTAGAAGCTGCTACATCTTGTGTTATCCTGATTGTATTTCCACAATACTTGAATTGTTTCTTTCTAGCTGCTTGCAATATTTTCTCCTTGACCTGGGAACTCTGGAATTTGGCCACACTGCTCCTAAGAGTTTCTCTTTTTGGATCTCTTTCAGGCGGTGATCAATGGATTCCTTGAATACTTATTTTGCCCTCTGGTTCTAGAATCTCAGGGCAGTTTTCCTTGATAATTTCATGAAAGATGATGTCTAGGCTCTTTTTTTGATCAAGTCTTTCAGGTAGGCCCATAATTTTTAAATTGTCTCTCCTGGATCTATTTTCCAGGTTAGTTGTTTTTCCAATGAGATACTTCACATTATCTTCCATTTTTTCATTCTTTTGGTTTTGTTTTGTGATTTCTTGGTTTCTCATAAAGTCATTAGCCTCCATCTGTTCCATTCTAATTTTGAAAGAACTATTTTCTTCAGTGAGCTTTTGAACCTCCTTTTCCATTTGGCTAATTCTGCTTTTGAAAGCATTCTTCTCCTCATTGGCTTTTTGAACCTCTTTTGCCAATTGAGTTAGCCTATTCTTCAAGGTGTTATTTTCTTCAGTATTTTTTTGGGTCTCCTTTAGCAGGATGTTTCCTTGTTTTTCATGCTTTGCTTGCATGTCACTCATTTCTCTTCCCAGTTTTTCCTTCACCTCTCTAACTTGATTTTCAAAATCCTTTTTGAGCTCTTCCATGGCCTGAGCCCATTGAGTGGGTTGGGATACAGAAGCCTTGACTTCTGTGTCTTTCCCTGATGGTAAGCATTGTTCTTCCTCATCAGAAAGGAAGGGAGGAAATGCCTGTTCACCAAGAAAGTAACCTTCTATAATCTTATTTTTTTCCCTTTTCTGGGCATTTTCCCAGTCAGTGACTTGACTTCTGAGCATCCTCTTCACACCCACTTGGCCTCCAGATCGACCCAGCCAGCACTTGGGGTCTGAGATTCAAATACTGCTTCCCAGCCTAAGGGCTTTGGGCTGGGGCAGGGCTACTATTCAGTGTGAGATCAAGTTCAGAAGCTCAGGTGGAGACAGGGCCACCTCAAGGGCTCAATTCCCTCAGGGGGTTTATGCGGAGACCTTCAACAATGGATCCGGGCTCCTGCCTGCTCTGGGAGCCCCTGTCTGCTGCTGCCTCCTCTGCTGCCTCATGAGGGGGCCTGAGTTATGGGGGCACCCCACTCCCCTCTGGACCCACCAAAGAGACCCTATCAATGACCCTTGTCACCTGTGGGTGGGGGGACCTGCGTGGTCACTGGAGATTCCATCCCTGAAGCCTGCTTAGATCCGCTCCTCTGGGTGCCGCACGACCAAGGCAGGGCTGGGCTCAGCTCCACGTCTGCAGCACTATGGGCCTTTTGCAAGAGGTTTGCAGGGCTCTCTGGAACAGAAATCTCCTCCACTCCACCGTTCTGTGGCCTCTGCTGCTCCAGAATTCACCGGGAGTTCTTTTTTACAGATATTTTATGGGCTGTGGGTTCAGAGCTAGTGTATGTGTGTCTTTCTACTCTGCCATCTTGGCTCTGCCCCCTTACTCAGTAGTCTTAAGTCTCCCTCTTACCACCCCCATCCTAAGTGAGAAAAGGAAAGTACAGAACAACCCAAATAGATGTCATTTAGGTCATGTTCTAAAATATGTATACTTTATATACATGAGGAGGCACTCACGGAAAACCTAGTACTGCTAATTTTAATAAAATTTTAGCTTTATAAGAGCAAGGAGAAGACTGAAAAATAAACATATCAAAGGCACAAGAACAAAAAAAGTTCTCTCCAAGAACCTCATTTAATCCAGAAGCAAATGATCCTATATACCACCATGGCATTTGAGTGTATGCTACTTCACAGCCTGGAATGGTAATTGGTGCTTAAGAAAAAGCACAGTAGCCTTGGGAGTCGGGAGAGACCTGGGCTGAAATTCTGGCTCTTCTGCCTTTGAACTGTGTGACTCTCACCAGGATAATTGAGGTTATCTATACCTGGGTTCCCGAAATTGTTAAATGGGGGTAATAGTGCCCCTTCATATGGGTGTGAGGAAGACAGTCCATAGAGATCTATCAAATAGCGTATAAAAGAGTTGTTCTTCTTTAAAAAAAGTTCAATTCTGTTTGAAATCTTCTGTTTGCACACAAATTGTCTGCTGGCTTAGTTTTAGAATTAAGTTTTGGATTTTGAGCAAAGATGACAGCACAGGAAGAAACAGCCCAGCTCTCCTACAATTGCTCCAGAAAAGGTCAAGGAAGGTTAAGATCAGGCTGCAGAAGGTAGATTTTTTTTTAGCACAGGGAGATAACCAGAGGCCTGTGGGCACTGGGGAGGCAGTCCAGTCAGCGATTCATTGTGTTGAATTCACTATATACTGAGAGAAATGAGTTTCATATGAAAGAGAGTATGTGTTTTATGTATAATAATATTCTGTAATATATATGGAAACACTGATTTAATTTGATGGTTGTAAAGTTCAGAATAAAAAAGGCAAAACAATAAAACAAAATGATACCAGATTGGATTTTTAAGACCCTTTCGAGCTCTAAAAATTAAGATAAAAATGAACAAAATAATAGTTTCAGATACTTAAGTAACTTCTCTAGAGAAGAGGCTGTGCTTCAGGAACTTCCAACATTTCTGGACACATTATGATATATTATAAACTATTTTTGATTACGACACTCGGGGAATGGGAGAGTTGTCACTCAACTCTGTCTTCCTTTTCCACCAGCAAGTCTGTCACATGACTTCCTCATCTGGGAATGACTGTGTTATACTTCTTTGGGTCTGTGTCCTTTAGAAAGATCCTTTTACATCATCCAGGTGATCAGATCATGTGTTTAGCTTGGATAAGCTTTGGTCCCTACCTTCATGCTTATCATCACTAACTTTCAGATTTATAACCTCTTAAAAGTTTTTTAAAATTTAAATTTGAACCACAAAAAAAGAGGATTTCCATATACATACCAGAGAACAAAGAGAATTGTACATGAAAATGTACATCTCCATTTTGTACAGTTTGATACATATATATAATTCAGTCAACTAGGTGTTTCATACGTGTATGTATATATGACATATCTATATGTACATGTATACAGGCACATATATATGTAAATAAAAAGTCATATATTTGGGGGGGGGCGCAGCTAGGTAGTGCAGTAGATAGAGCAGCAGTGCAGGAGTCAGAAAGACCTGAGTTGAAATCTCACCTCAGACACTTGACGCTCACTAGCTGTGTGTGAACTTGGGCAAGTCACTTAACCCCAACTGCCTCATCCTGGGTCATCTCCACTCATCCTGATGAATATCAGGTCACTGGATTTAGATGGCTCTGGGGGAGAAGTGAAGCTGGTGACCTGCACGGCCCTCCCTCACTCAAAACAAAGTCAAGTGCAAGTCATGTCATCATTTCTCTGATGGCATGGTCGTCTTTGGCAATGAAGGATGGACACACAGAGATATGTGTGTATATGCATAAACCTCGCTTGTTAATTGCGTGTGATATGCCAAGCCCTGTGCGTGATCAGATATGAAGAAAGGCAAAAAGAGCCCCTGCTCTTGAGGAGCTTATATTTGCTTCAAGGAGAAATCATATCAATAAATAGGTACGTACAAGATCCATATGGATAGATAGAAGGGAACCTTAGAAAAGAAGGGTCCAGCATCTGTGGGAGAACTGGGAAAGGCCTGTATTAAAAGGTGGTGAAAGACCCAAGTTATACCTTGTGGTACACCAGAACCTCAAGAAATGTTTGGTGAATGAAAAATATTTAGCATCTTCTGTCACAGCCACCATTTTTTTAAATATGTAAGTTTCTGCCTTTTGTGCATTTAGATCTAATACCTTCAGAAGCATCTTAAAGCTCTCCAGAAGATGGAAGAAGAGAAATGTTAAATCAGATTTGTCTTTTTAGTGACAAAAGTTTTTTCCCCCCAGTGGTGCCAAAGTATACAAACTGAAAAAGCCCAGTTGAAAGATGACATCAAACAATATGAGCTGAATTAATTATGTCAGCTGCAAGACATTACAGAATTGGAAGAAGAAAATCTCTTCTTACAGGAGCACATTTCCTATTTGAAGGAGACCCAGGTAAGTGAGTCTCGGATTCTATCCTCTGTAGTTACTGGAGGCTCCAAATGGACTTTAGTAATCTTGTTGATTTCTTCTTGAAACACCTGGCAGATCAAAAGGTGGAAGATTTAATAGATTTCTACTAGGGGACACCAGGGACACTAATTCAGGAGAGGGAGACAGTTGCTTACAGTCTAATTGGAGAAGAGAAAACAAAGGGCAGGTGGAAAGGGGCTGGGGGCAGTTACGTGGTGCAGTGGATTGATCACCTGGGCCTGGAGTGAGAAAGACCTTAGTTCAGTTTGGTCTGAGATACTTACTAACTGTGTGACCCTGGGCTAGTCACTTAATCCTGTTTGCCTCAGTTTCCTCATCTGTAAAATGAGCTGGAGAAGTCAATGGAAAACCACTTTTGTATCTAGCTATGCCAAGACCAGTGAGGTCAGAAAGAGCCACCTGAGATGGAAATGATTAAACAACAACAGTTCAAGGGGGTTGGGAGAGGACAGAATTACTGAGGTGTAGTGGAGCATTCCACAGAGGGAGCTGATCCTGAAGCAAAGTGAACGTGGCTGGGGTCCCTCAAGAAAAGGGCATCTGGGCCAGGGACTCACCCACCAGGATAGCAGTGACCCGTTATTATGCCACTAGATCAGAGATGGAGCTAGGCACTTATGTGTCTCATGCAAGGGTTGAGAATTGTGCCCTTGGGGATTGCTCTCTCCTAAATACTTACAGGCACCAAGGGAAAACGTGGCTTAACAGCAGAAAAATAAATCCCTCCTCACCATGGAAGATGGTATTGGAAGAGGATCACTCATTGTTCCCTGCTGTTCATCTGCCCTAGATATCCCTCCCCACCCCCATAAAAGTGGGCTCTACTGAAGAACAGCCATCTGACTTGAAGTCTTACCTAGAAATGATTTGTTGAGAAAGGATTTGGACTTTAAGATCTTTCATAGCAGGGTCATCCAGCCTCTTGGTAACCAGACATTTCTGAAACTTGACATCACTAGGCTGTCATGGGCTTCTGGTCATGGCCTTACTCAATGGGCTTTTGAGCCCCAAGTGTGGAGCAGGGGTAGTAGCTTCCCCTTTAAATCTCTCTGACTCTGAGATACTCCATATAATATTTAAAAGAAATGCCCAGTGTTTTGGGAGGGGCATTTAAAATGAGAACTCCCCAAGTACCCTGTGAACATAAGGGGCAATGTCTGAGTGTTTGGCAGGTTTTGTAGCAGCTATGATGATTTTTAGTTTTTTGTATTTTGTTTTTTTAAGAGGGGATGTGTGTGTGTGTTTCTGTGCACCCATGTGGGCGCACACAGGCAAGGGGGACACATCATGTGAAATCCTCTTCTTTAGTCCTTATTTTTAAATTTTTTAAATCAAAATTGTGTTGAATCCTGCCTTTATATGAACAATGTCCAGGCAGTCCCCTCTTCTCTATGGTCTCTTCCGCCCCAGAGTAGACAACATGTCTTGGATATTTTTTAAAGTGTCATCCAAGATACCAGAATTCTTATTAAGATCCTTTCCTGCCTTAATTAAATTCAGTGCTAATTATGTTCAGGGCATCATGGGAAGAACTATAACACTCTAAGGAAAGAAAGGAATGACCAGATTCTTCCCTGAGCCATTGTTGATGCGCTGAAATCCTGATGTGTAGCCTAGAGATGGAATTCTAAGGTTTTCTGCTAGTGCCACCTGTTTGCTATGCTCTTTGGGTACACTTTTTGGCTTTGTGTTCCCAGAATCTTGGACAGTACTTGACCCACAGAGAGGACGCACTTCATGAGTGAGTGCTTATTGAACTGGACCTATTGAGTTCCACTATGCTGCTCATTGTACCAGACTAAATGTTCCCTTAGAGCAGTTTTCTCAGAGGATTCCATTAGATCATAGGTGACAAGAGTTCCCAGATGACACCGGGAGCAAGTGTCCTGCCAGTGGTATAAGTCAGGTGGGCCAGAGCTGTCATTTAGAGGAGAGAACAATGCAGCTGTTGGCCATATATCTAGACAGGTGAAGCCAAGTAGCAGACTTCAGGAATAGACAGGTTAAGAGACTCAGCAATAGGGGATCCAGGCAAGAAGTCTGAGCAATGAGGGTTCTGAATTCAAGCAAGAATGTGGCTAATAGGAACCAGCAGCAGGAAAGGAGTTTGATACCAAGCCACAGACTTGGAGCCAGGAGCTCTCTGTAGATTTTCAGCCCAGAATCAGACCTGATCTTTGACTGGCTAGGGTAAAAACAAGGCATTTTTTTCTTTAAATATTTGTTTTAAATACTGAACCTAAAAGCAGACAAAGATTAGCATGTCTGCATACCATGTAGAATAGAAAAAGAAGATTGTACATCCAACATAGCACTACAGCTATTACTTACAGTTTCCCTTTACTTTTAAGTGTAAGATTAGTTGATCTCTTAACTTTCGAAACTATCTTGCTTGTCTTCATTTCCTTCTGTTCTCTTCTGTACATTTAAAAAATGCTTCAACGGCCCTCTTTTTCTTTCTAAAAACCCTATTGCTATCCCCTTCTCTCTTCTCCAACTTCCCCCCTCCTCCAATACTCATGCATGCGAGCACACTCACACATTCACCCCCACCGTACACACTCAAATTAAAACAGAACCCTTGTAAAATATGCATTCAAGCAAAACATTCTCACATGGGCCACCTTCAAAAATGTATATGTCTCATTCTGCACCTTATATATAATTGTCCTGGTCCTGTTTACCGCAGTGCATCAGTTCATGTAAGTCTTCCCATGGTTTTATTTTCATCATTTCATACAATGCTATGATAATATTCCATTGCACTTATATTCGTGCATTTGTTCATTTATTTTCCAAATCATAAGCTGTACATCAGACTGAGTTCCCTGAGGGCTAGGAGTTTTCGTATGTTTGATTTTTCTTTGAATCTCTCATGCTTAACATAGTGTTTGGCAGTGACTGATACTCAACTTGACTCCCTTTGTTTCCAGTTCTTTGCCATAAAAAAGAGCTACTATACATATATTTGTACATGAATCCTCCTCATTCTTTGATGTTTTTGAGTTATTGGCCAGATAGCAGTATCACTGAGTCGTAGTCACAGTCTAGTGTCTTTGGAACATGGCTCCAGATTGCTTTCTAAAATGACCAGAACAATTCACAGCTCTACCAATAAGACACTAGTGTGCCTGTAGAACACCAGGGTTGTTTTACTTTGTATTTCTGAAATTTTTAGTAATTTGGAGTATTTTGTCACACGATTGTTGAGAGCTTGGATATCTTCATTTGAGAACTATCCTTTGGTGCTTATCTGTTGGGAATGTCTCTCAACAGGGCAGTCTCTAGTATAAAGAAGGTGAGGCATAAATTCGGAGCTCATGACCTGCCCAGAATAAATAGTTATTTTAAGAAAAAGACTCTTTTCATTTCAGGTGGAGTATGAAGGCTTAAGACGTGAAGTTCAGAGGAGAAATGAAGATATTGAGCTTAGAGACAGTTGTCTGGCTGAAGTCACTTGACAGAAGGAGATCTCTGACCATCATCTAGAGGAGGCCTTGGAAACTCTCCAGAGTGAACGAGAACAAAAAAATGAGCAGCGCAGGGTGCTATCTCAGTACAGCAATACCTATGATTTCTTAGGGACTCCTCCGACAGATTTTGATGGCCTGAATCATTGTAGTGATGAGGACCTGGGCTTTGGCTACAACAATCAAGTCTTCAGAAACCCCAGAGAAAACACGATGTCCACACCTCAAAACAGCAACAGTTCCAGGCCCCCACTGGGCTTAGTGCGTGATCTTTCGAGTGAGCTCACTTTATCAGAGATTCAGAAACTGAACCAGTGGCTTCTGCAGGTAAGAGGGCTCTTTTCTCTGTGTTTGTCAGCTAGGCAGCATGAATATCTAAATGTACATGAGCCTCTTAGGAGAGTTTAGCACTGCAATGCAAGGTGGCAAAATTCTTCTGAGAAGTACTCAGCTGGCTTTCTTTTGCTGAGCTGTGTATAGATTTCCTTCAGTGGAACAAATAAACAAACCCAATGGCCTTAGGGTACCTTTGTCTCCAGGGTTTTCAAAGAGGAGAATAGGTGAGGAGTGCTAGTAGGGCTCAGCAGTGGCAGACGCGCTTCTGCAGATATGATGAAAGGGGACTAGGATGTGGAAAGTCAAAGGCATTTTCTCCAGAAATGATTTTTCCTGAAAAAAAAATGCAGACATTTGGAGCACGTCTTTAAATAAGCCAATGAGAAAAGACCTTCGAGGTGATCAAGGAATTGGAACCTCACCTCTCTGAGAGTTGTTGCAGAAACAAGATGCCCTCAATTTTACTCTCCTGACATTTGGAAAGTCATATGATAAATGCTTAGCCATTGGACAACTCAGGCATTTTTCTTGAGAGAGATTTATGTGAAACATCTTGTTTCCTATACTTCCGAGGGTATTTTGACCTCTCACCCATTCTCTAAATAGCTTTGAGAAGTTAGTGATTGGTAAGAGTTGCTCAGCTTTTCAAGTTCAGGAAATCAGGTTTAGGATGAATTGGAAACTGCCTATCTGTGAGCCTTATCCACTTGAAAACTTACATGGCAATAGTAAATATTTGTTGAACTGAGTTGACCTGATTAGGAATATTCTGGGCTGAACAGTTTTTGCTAAATCAAACTGAAATTGGTGTGGTCCATGACAATAAATGAAATGTATCCCATCATAACATCATTAGATAACTAACTAGCTTGCTAGACAAAAGAGAGGGCATTTATTGAACCTCTACTATGTGCCAGACACTGTACAGAGTTCTAGGGATACAAATACAAGAAAACAAGACAGCATGGGCCTTCCTGGAATTTACTTTCCAGTGGGGGGAAGACATTGCCACAAAAGGATAGCGGATCACCTTAGCATACCTGCTCTAAAAGGGCTAGATTAAAGTGAGGAGAATTTGGGATCTTAAATAGACTGGATAAAGAGGCAGGCACTAGAGAAGGCAAGATGGTACAGTAGCCCTGTTTCTGGAGTCACAGGCTCCCTGGGTGGACTTGGGTTCAAATAATGCCTCCAGCACTTACGATCTGGGTGACTCAATAAGAGAAAATCTAGTTATGACCAGGTAGTCTCTGAGTCTTTTCTGCCTCTAGATCTTGGAGCCTTTGAATTTGTCCCTTTACAGAAACAGGCCTCTTGTCCCTTGCCTGTTGCTGGTAGCATCTGAATTAGCCACCTCTTGAAAGCATCTGAAAAAGCACTTTCTCAGAAAATGGTGTCCCTACCATCCCATCATGGGAAAGGCTTTTTGCTAATGAGAATGGGACCATAACGTGCCTTTGCTTCTATCCTGCTGTTTTGTTATGGCTGCTGACATATCATTTAACGGTGAGTGAGTCCCCTCTTTTTTTTAGGAGGATTATTTGTTAAAAGAATATTTGCCTCTGGAAAGTTACTTGTTCCACTCTACATCTTTTCCAGTTTTGTGGTAGAAAAAATGTTCTTCTGCAGCACAGATAATGACTCCCTACCAAGCCCTTCTTGGAGCCAGAGTCCTGCAATGGAGGCTGAAGGTGCTCTTCTAGGGCCACCCAGGGAAGGGCCCATGTGAACAGGCCTCTTAGTGCTGAGGAACTAAGGTCAAGTTGACTCAGGTCCATGCTAGCTGGCACAATTGCATTTAACCACATGTTTCTTCTGCTGTAGCAGGGCATTGCTGAGACTTTGAAGTCAAAAAACAGTGAGTACAAACCCATTGTGTGCTAGACACTGGGGATCCAAAGACGGAAGGGAGACAGCCATCCTGCCTTCAAGGACTTCTCTTCCACAGGTTGGAGACACAAATATAGGATATGTACACAAACCAAGTGATTTGGGGATATGGGAGTGGCTGACAACCACTTGGGATCGTGGGAACTGAGCCTTTGAAGAGATCCCTCTAGAAGTGTCAAGAGGCAACTTTGGGAAGGTGGGAAAAGAGAGAACATTTTGGGTCTGGGAAAAAGCCAAAAGCCAAACAAACCCAAAAATATAAAAAAACCACTGAGAGGTGAAAGAGAAAATATAGGGGATTGAAGAAGAGCCAATATGGAAGTATCCTAGAGGCAGTGGGGGGGTGCTATTAATCAACCTGGAAAGGTGGGCTACAACTAAGCTGGGGAAGCACTTTCAATGGGACAGCAGTTTGTATTTCGTCCTTTACGCACCAGAGAGTCACAGGGGGTTCGTGAGCAGGGGAGTGACATGGGCAGATCTATCCTTCAGGAATATCAGTTGAAGGGGACTGGAGAAAGGAGAAGTTGGAAAGATGGCTTACTTACTAAGTGCCAGGCACTGTGCCAAGTGTTTGGGGATGCAAATATAAGCCCTGAAGGAATTCCTTCTAATGGGGGAACATAACACATAGAGGATGGGGCTAGGTATGCACAAGGCAGCACGGGATGGAGATGGTCAAAAAGTGATATGGAGACTGGATTCCTGGCAAAGTAAAGCTCCAGCTCATATGTCAGAGCCAGGGGATTCAGGCGGGACACATGGTTCTGTAACTGGGGAGAGACCAATGAGGAGACCACTGCAGTAACACAGGCAGAAGATGATGACTGGGGTGTTTGGGAAGGCAGTGGAGGAAGGAGGAAAATGACTTTGACGACAAGGCACAGCTGGCCACAGCCAGTAGTCTGGTCAGCCAGGAAAGCTTCCACTCAACAGTTGCTCAGGCAGCCTCCCTAGGGTCTGGATAGACAAAGGCCAGATTCTGAGGATTCAGGCTACAGGAGTAAACTTTAGAGAAAGAGTCCTAGACCCTCCTGATTGAGCACGGAGGTGGGAGGGTGACTGGCATTCAAGCAAGGGCTCCCAGAGCAAGAAATGAAGCTGGGGATTTAGGAGCTGGTTTCTGTAGTTGTAGGAACCTTTGGTTCTTACAGCAATTGAAGTCCCAAAGAGTTTACTTTAGACTTGGGCTATCTGGTAGGGACCAATCCTGTGTATAGGTGGACATCATTCATTATGAAAAGGAAAAAAAGAGGCAAAATGGGAAGTCAAGGTAATGGGGCAAGATGCCACGGTGATCAGATCCTCCTATTGCTTTGGCAGGGTACTTTGGCCAATGAAATGTGCCCCAGTGGAGCAGCATATCTTACTGGGCACTCACTGACCAGTTTTATGAATGAGTTGAGAACCTTGAGCAGTCACAGCTGCTCTGCTCAAGGATCCAAGCCCTGAGAGCCCTTCCAAGGTGGAAGTTTGCCATAGCATTGCCTACATAGCTGACTGCAGGCTGGCCCTCATTCTCTCTTAAGAGAGAATACTTCTGTCCTGGAGGCCATGATGAGTTGTGAACTTTATCATTTCTCTCATTTCCTTCTTCCAGATTTGGAGAAACAAAAGTCACTTGCAATTTTTCTTGAACTTCTTTGCCATATACTAAGCTGAGAAGGCCTCCTATGTCGCCTACTTGAGTGTTTAAAAGGTTTCTGTTCTTTGGGAGGAAATTCACCTTTAGAATGGAATCAAGTATTTCTTTTGCTGTCTTTGTTAAGCACAGAAGAGCAGTGTAGTCTCTCCAAGTCTAGGAATTAATTTCCAACTGTTATTAAGTGATGTTCAGGGTATATGGCAACAAAGCCTTCCATTTAAGCATTTGTTTCTTTTCTGTCACCGTTATGCATGAAGTTCTCCATCTCTGGTCAGGCTTTCACAATTGAGGTCATTCATACTCACAGTACCTGGTGGCAGTAGTGCCCTCAGAAATCACCTCCTGTAGTTGTTTTTAGAAAAGGGATATGTATATATAAATATACATAAATATGTGTACATATGTGTGTATGTACTCACATATCCACCTTTACACACACAATACATATATACAAACACTCATATGTATACAATACACACATATGCACAGATACATACACACATATGTATGTGTACATGTACAGACATACATATATACACACCTACATAGGAACATGACCATCTCCTCCTTCCTGATGTTCTGGGAAGTTTAGCAAAGGGAAGGGAGGAGAGATCCTGGATTTTAACATGCTTCAGCAACTTACTGGTCACTTGTTTTGAATACTTTGTACTTTTAGATCAGGAAATGACTAAAAATATTCTCAAAATGCCACATTCTGGGGCTCAGGGATGACTAACACCATTTTAAAATGAAGCCTGGATTCATCACCCTCCCCAAAAGCAGTTTCTGTCCTATTCCTCCATTACTTATGGTAGACTGAAACTTTGGAATTTGCTTCTGGACAGTATTGGTACAATTGCTTTCTGTTTGGTATGGCAACTAAATCAGTTCAATCAAAGGAATTGCTAAGACAACCTAGTATATTTGTAGTCCTAAATGAGGGAGAGGTTTGAAATTTAGGTAATTATTAGAGGACTCTATAGTAAATCTTGATTATTCTTCTACTGTATGCAGAACACCTGCTAGGCACTAGGTAGAGAGTAGAGAAGATAGCTCTTTGGGGTCAGGAACTCTTACATTCTAGTATCGATGGTAAGACATCTGTATGAACAGCTGTACTATCCCATGTGATATGGGGACTGTATCAAAGACCTATAAAGCCTAGGGCTACATGAGACTTGTCGAACAAGGTCCTTACCAAGCAGGGGAACAGGGAAGTCTTCCTAGAGAAGGTTACATTTTAAGGGAATATCAAAGGAATTCTGTGGACAAACAGGAGGGAGACCATGCCAGGGGGGAGACACAGGAGTCCATATCAGGGCCAGGAGAGAGTCATGTAGTCTGACGGGAGCACAGAGTGTTTGAATGTAAGTCCCAACAGAGCAGTCCAGAAGAGGGTTGGGGTGGCAGGACATGGGGGACAATGACAGCTGGAAAAGGGGCCTTTTTGTTCACTCTTCCCTCTCTGCAAATCATCCTTTCTGAAAGGCCTGAGATAATGTTCTTAAGTCACAGACAGGTCTGGCCATCTTACTTGATCAAGAACCTATAGGGGCCTCTTAGTGCCTTGAGGATAAAGACAAACTTTGTGGGTTGGCATTTAAGGCTTTCCCTATGTCCACAAAGTTCCACTAAACCCTTATCTAACAGTATTCCCCATCTTGTCATCTGTATGCCAACTAGACTGTACCAGCAGGTATTCCTACATTCATCACTTGGACCCCAGTCCCAGGAAGATTGACCTGATTTTCCCCAGTAGTTAAGGTTCTCTTTGAAAAGTTTCCAAGATCAGTTTGCAAGAAATGTCCCTCAGTCCCATTACCAGTACTGGAACTTACTGATCAGGATATAAGTGGCAGCCGCTCAGCAGGACCCAAAGTCAGCGAGGGTAGGGCCTGCTTTCATGTTCATCTGTATACCCACAGTGCCCAGGAAGATTTTATTTTCAGTTTTGCTTTATTTTGTTTTACTTCCTTTTTTCCTTTTCTTTTTCTTCTACTTTCCTTTCATTTCTTTTACTTTCCCTTTCTTTCCCATTCCTTGCTTCTCTTCCCTTCCTTTCATTTTCTTTTCTCTTTTTTTTTCTTTTTCTTTTTGAACTGAGGAGTAACAGCACCAGATCTGTGCATTTGAAATATTCTTTTGGCCTGAGAATCAGAGAAGAGAGTTGGAAGCAAGCTATAGTCTGGGTAACTAATAAGGAGACCCTGAATTATTAACAGGATTACTTGGGGAATGGAGAACATAGTAGACAGAGGCAGGAGATTTTTGGAAGTGGAATCAGCAGGAACTGGCAACTGACTGGCTAGGAAAAGACACTAAGACAGGAATGTGCAAAGTTGACCCCAAGATTACCACCTGGGAGGTTGTGTGTGAATGGTGCTACCACCAACAGAAACTGTGAATTCAGGAAGAGTAGATGCTTTTTTCCCCATCCATGGAATCACAGGATTTCAGAATTTAAAAGATATCTCTAATCCAGTTAGTCTAATCCATATCCCCCAAAGGATCCCCAATGCAGCATGCCTAAAAAGAGGTCTCTCATCCTTTGCTTAAGACCTCCATGGAGGGAACCTGTCACCTCTCAGGGAAGCCAGTTATACTTTGGGAAAACTGTCTGCCTTTCCCTGACATTGAGCCTCTTTCCAACTTCTCACTATTATTGTTCCTCTGGGACCAAATAATAGAGCAAGTACTCTTCTATATCAAAGCTCTTCAAATACCTGAAGGTGGCCATTCTGTTCTACCTCACCCAAGTCTTTTTTACTTCTCATTTCCTTCAACCATTCCTCACTCAGCATGAACTCAAGTTCCTTCACTATCCTGATTGCCCTCTGCATGTTGCCTAGCTTCCTTACTCTGTGGTGTAAAGGCCACAAAAGTTTCTCCCCTCCCCCTGGATTCAGTCTTAATCTTGAGTCAAACAGAGTACCCTTCCCCTTCCGCCCTCTCCTTGATACCTTTTTCTAAACACACAATGAGGATAAACTCTAGAATCTCAGAGATTGAACTAGATGACCCCTAACACACTTTGAATCATTTTTTCTTGAATAAGTCCACTCTACCATGTATCAAATCGGTGGTCATTCAGTTGAAGGCCAATATTAAATGGAAATTTAATTCCCGTTTGAATTTCTTTCCTTTGCACCCACAGATTGATCATGAAAAGTCATCGCTATTAAGAAGTATAAAAGAGTTGCAGACACAGCTTGATAGCACGAAGAAGGCGCTGTCCGAACAGCAAGCTCCAAATAACTACCTTCTTGAGCAAATGCAGACTCTAAACAAACGGTACAACACTAACAAAGGGGGTTTGCTCTTTGGAAAAGATGGAGACAAGAGTGGTGTCAGTGAACTCCGTAGCCTGGAACATAAGTGTGCTGCGTGAAACTGTTCGCAAGTTGTGAGGCTGAAGACGGAACTTCAGGAGCTACATCAGAAATACCAGGATTTTGAAGCCAAGTACAAGCAGGACACAGAGGCCTGGAAAGAAGAGTCTCAAAACCTGCCAGAACACATAAGATTCTGGGCTGAATCAGGTAAGCAGAAGCAAGAGATCATTATTAACCTAGAGAAGGAGCTTCAGGCTTCGAGGAAATGGTCCTCAGAATTTCAGAGCAAACTGAGCCTCACCCAGGAGGAGCTGCAGGTGATTGCTGAAGATCTGGCCAACGTGTATCACCAGGTGTGTGTCTGCAACAACCTGTTACCTGATCGTGGTCTGTTGGATGGCTATAAAGATGGCCAAGAGACCCCTGACCATACCTGCAAAAGGCATGCCAGTGATGTTGTGGCCAATGCACGTATGTGCAGAAGCCAGTCTAATGATGTCTTTGTGAAAGTCTTGTTTAGCCCTGAGCAAAGCAGCAGCCAGGCTGTTGGTGATTCTCCATGTGAGTCTGATGGAGAAGAGGAAGACAAGGAACCTGAGAATCTTTCCAATCAAATTTGCATCACTGGAAGTCAGGTGAAGCAATTCCAGACAGCCCTGGCGATCTCAGTGGGCAACAAGTCCCTTGAAACCATGTCAACAGAGTTGAAGGATAAAAATGCTCTTGTTGATGAAATAGTGGAACTGAAGTCGTTGTTGAACACATACAGAGAGCAAATAGTAACTCTGAGGAGTGTTTTGAAGGCCAACAAGCAGGTAAGCTTCAAAGATATGTCACATTTGCCTCTGGAGCAGAGGCAGAAAGAGACGCTATGAATAGCAGATTTAAGAACTCGAAGATGATTTGTTGTCAGGTAGGGAAAACCAGGGATCCAAAAGAACATTTTCTTTCTTTTTCTTTGGGAAGTTAACATCATTCAACATGGTAACTTAGAAAGATAGAAGGAATAGTTGATTTTTTTCCCTATTTTTACTGATTTAAGGTGTTGTTATTCCAACAAAGTACAAAATCCCTTGTCAATGGCTATGTGCAAGTTATTATTTGTCATACCCAAGGCTCATAGTGAAGGGAATTTAAGGATCTTGTGGCCTAGGCCCCTGGGTAGGTTCATCTTACAGTTTGGATTAAAATTAACAAGTATAATTCTCCCTTCCACATCTTGACTTTTCCCATTAATATTTTGCTATGTCAAGAGTTGGCATAAGAAATTTAATGGGAATTTGTGGGTAGTATTGTAGTATCCGCAGATGACACATGAAGTCTAGCAGATGACACCAAAGAACTTTAGGACCTCAGAAATGCATAAAATATATGTAGAATATTATATAACATCAACGTATTTTAATGATTTATTACTGTAATGATTCAGAATTTTTCTCTGGTACACAGGGAAAGCCAAAAATTTTTATGTGGATTGTCCAAGATCTCGGGGCACCATACTCCTAATCCCCTTGATATGGGAAGAGTCATTAAATAGCATAATGTAAAGCATGTTGAGAAGTTGGTTTACGTGGTTGGTAAAACCAAATCAGTAAGCATTTATTAAGAATTCACTATGTGCCTTGCCCTGTGCTAAGCTCTAGGGACATAAAAATAAATACCAAATAAAAAAAACAAAAATATGATCCTTGCCTTCCTGTTACTTACATAGTTTGGAATAGCCAACACAGGAACAACTGTGTCTGTGCAAGATAGGGAAAGAGCAGATTGGACTATCAGAGGAAATGTATTAGTATTGAGGGAAGCAGGGGAGCAAATTGAACCTCTGGAGGAAGTCTTGGCAAATTCTCCATTGCAGCTTGCCAGTATACCCATATTCTTTTCTTTCTCCTCTAGGCTGCTGAAGGTGCCCTTTCCTATATGAAACGCAAATATGAAGATGAGAAGCTTGTGGTGGCAGAAACCACGCATAAATTCAGGCATGAGCTGGAAGTTATGAAACAAGATACTGTGCCGTTTTCCTCCCTTTGGGTGGTGGTTGCCAGCAGGCAGGTTTCAGTTCTGTCTCTTCTCTGTTTCTAAACCCCCCCTCCCCAACACTCTGGTGAACTCATTTGCTGGTTGTGAGGAACCACAAAGCTTGCGCCAAGGGAGAGATTTCCAGTCCTTAGTTGCCCTAATGTGGGCACCTGCCCCAAAATAATCTTTGCACATTTAATTATATGTGTGACAAAGGGAGGAAGGAGAGACCTTGTAACTTTTCTTCCCAGAGAAGACAATGCATGCATAGAGCTGTTTCTACTCATATTGTCTGTACATACCTAGTCTAAATGTGAGACACTGTGTGAAAGAACCACCAAGTTGGAATACGGTTCTGACTTTGGAAGTAACATTCTGCGTGATAGTGGACAGATCAATTGGCTTAGTTCCCTTTTTGTTGCTTAACTGTCCTGTCCTCTTAGGACAGTGTGCTACAGTGTTGATGGCTTCCTTGTAAGCCACCTTCAACAGGAGGTGTATTCGTATGAAGACTCAATACTAAAGCATTAAGAGAATCTATCAAGAAAGTGACACTGGTAACCATGGTCTTTGATCTTGCCTAGGAGGTTTCTTAGTACCAAAGCTATGTTTGACTCACTTCCTTCATGAAGCAGGATTTTTTTCCAGTGAGAAGGAGTAGCAAAGAACAGTGGGCCTAGGGTTTAGCCAGGTTTGCACCCTGGTTTGCAACCTGGTTCATGCTTACTAGATTTGGGATCTTAAGTGAGTCACATCCCTTTTGTGAGGTTTCCTTCATTTGAAAAATGGAAGTAACAATCCTTGATTATCCAACTCAGTGCTGTGAGAAAAGAGCTTTGCAAACTTTAGAACACTGTGGAGAAAGGAGCTGTTATTAATTTATTTACTAACTGGAAGAGTTCCTTAAGAGGGGAGTCTCCAGCCTTTTAGATCAAGGGATTGATTCCCTCCCACATTGAGGTTGTAAGGGGTGAAGAACTGTGTTCTTCACAAGGACAAGGAAACAACATGGCAGCCACTAGCCTATGAGGGATCCAGTTGGTCCTTGAAGATAAATAGGTTGAGTGGGATTGCCTGCTTGGGGCCCCATGCCTGAAGGGAGACCAAGATGTTAAAGTATGGTAAAGTGATGGGTTGAAGTTGCTGATCTGCCTTTCTACTCTTCTTTGGCAGGTATGAGGGGTATGCTTTGCAGCTTGGTGAAATACAGCAACAGCTTGCTGCTAAAGAAGAGGAAAAGAAGAACTTGAAGTCTTTGCTGAGCCTAGCAATTCAGCAGAAACGGGCACTGACCCAGCGCTTGGAGGCACTGGAATCACAGTCCACTGTGCCAATGAACAGTCGGGCAAAGCTTGTTTCCGACCCTAAAGGGAGACCTTTCAAAAGTAACAGGGTATGACATGTTTGCTCAAGTATGCAGCTAGGACGTTTGGGGGTAGGGTGCTTCCACACAGTAAGGATTGTGGCTGAGGCTAGCTGGCCAACTTTTCATTGAGTATATTTATCCCCAAATCTCTAAGGGGCCTCCCTGGATGAGATTCTCCTCATAAGTATGTTTTCAGTCCTTGACTCAACAGCTCGTGCCTAATCAAGCTGATGGTGTGTGTCTACCTCCCAGCTCCATAGTTCTTTACTCATCTTACTTAGCCAAATAATTGACTTTTCAAGAATTGTCTGAGTTGGCTGCTGAATCATACAATCTTGCTAGGAAATTATTTTCATTGTGATATAACCTTGTCCTAATAAATCTCTCCACTGTCAGAGAAAAATGTGGCAGTGTGCCTCCCTTATTTCTCAAAATAAGACAGTTTAGAATTTTATATACTAAGATATTGAAAATATTCCGTCACAGCTGCTTGCTTAATTTTAATTGCTATGTATTTATGTTGTTTTTCGTAATAACGCGAGAACTTATTAAAAAGAAATCCCAATGGTGGTTTTCTAAGGCAAAATGCCTTGCACACTCAGAGAAAGAAATATGGAAGTCATTCGCAGAATGTAGCAGATCATGTTTGTGTGTGTGTGTTTTTGTGTATCAAGTTTCGATTTGTTATATGATTTCTTCCATTTATTTTAGTTTGACTACATAGCATGACTATAGTGAAAACGTACTCAATAGGAAAGTATATGTAGAATCTATACAGAATTGTATGCTGTCGTGGGGAGAGAGGGGGGTAGTGGGGGGCAGGCGTGGGGGGGATAAAATCTTAATTTTATGGCAGTGATTGTAAAACATTAAAAAATAATAATAATTAAATTAAAAAAGAAACAAAAACAAAACAAAACAAAGAAACAGAATTAGGAATTCTGCTTCCCAGTATTACCTGCAAAGACAAAAACTCCGACCTTTCAGGGGAGAGTTCTCTGAGTGTTCAGAAAGCTGATGTTGTGAGTTTTGTGGAAAGGGGGGAGGATTAAGCCATGGGGGGAGTGGGGAACAAGCTGCATTTGAAAGAGTATCAGAGGTCCCTGCCCTTCTGATCTACATGTGAGACACATTGAGTCTATTCCAGAAGAGTCAGTCAATAAATATTAAATATTTCATCTGATTGAGTTCAAGGAGGGAACAACAAACTCAGTTAAGTATAGAAATACAACTAGCTCTGTATGCCATAGGAGGGGAAGGGGGAAAGAAAAGGGAGGGAGGGATAAAATGGAGGGAAGAAATAGTAAGGGGAAAAGGGATTAAAGGGGAGGGGAGCTGAAAGAAGGGAGGGAAAATGGAGGGAGGCAGTGGTCAAAAATTAAAACTTCTGTGGAGGGGAAGGGAGAAGAGAGAAGTGAAAGCATAAATGGGAAAGGCGATGGAGGGAAAGACACAGATGGTAATCATAACTATAAATGTGAATGGGATGAACTCTCCCATAAAAGGGAGATGGATAGAAGAATGGATTAAAAACCGTAATCCAACAATATGTTGTTTACAAGAAACACATTTGAAATGGGGACATTTACCTATGCTTAACGGGGTAAAGGTAAAAGTTTGGTCCACAATACATAGTATTTCAGCTGATGTAATAAAAGCAGGGGCAATATCCTAATCTCAGAAAAAACAGAAATGGATCCAATCACAAGAAATAAGGAAGGAAACTACATCCTGCTAAAAGGCACCATACACAATGAAGCAATTTCATTACTAAATATATATGCTCCAAGTGGTATAGCATCCAAATTCTTAGAGGAGAAGTAAAGGGACTTACAGGAAGAAATAGACAGCAAAACTGTACAAATGGGGGACCTCAACGTTCCCTTATCTGAACTTGATAAATCTAACCTGAAACAAGAAAGAAATTATGGACATGAATTAAATTCTGGGTAAGGTAGATATGATGGATCTCTGGAGAAAATTGAATGGAAATAGAAAGAATTATATCTTTTTCTCAGTGGTACATGGAACATATACAAAAATTGACCATGTACTAGGCCAGGAAAACCTCTCAATCCAGTATAGAATATCAGAGATAGTCAATGCATTCTTCTCAGATCATAATGCAATAAAAATTGCATGTAATCAAAGGCCATGGAAATATAAATCAAAAATTAATTGGAAGCTAAACAATCTAATCCTGAAAAAAGAGTGGGTCAAACTACAAATCACAGAAACACTCAACAACTTCATTCAAGAAAATGACAATAATGAGACAACCTACCCAATCTTATGAAATACTGCAAAAGTAGTTCTTAGGAGAAGTTTTATGTCTTTGATGCCTACATGAATAAAACAGAGAAAGAGGAGATCAATGAATTGAGAGTGCAGCTGAAAAAGCTCAAAAAAGATTAAATTGAAAATCCTCAAGTAAATACCAAATTAGAAGTACTGAAATCCAAAGGAGAGATTAAAAATATTGAAAGTAAGAAAACTATTGCACTAATAAATAAAAACTGAAAGTTGGTTTTATGAAAAAACCAATAAAATTGATAAACCTTTGGTCAATTTGATTTAAGAAAAGAAGAAAACCAAGCTACCAATATAGAAAATGAAAAGGATGAACTAACCTCCAATGAGGGAGAAATTATTTAGAAATTACTTTGCCCACCTGCACGTCCATAAATCCGACAGTCTAAATGAGATGGATGATTATTTTAAAAATATAAATTGCCCAGATTAACAGAAGAGTAATTTGAATACTTAAATAACGCCCTCTCAAAAAAAGAAATTGAACAGGCCATCAATGAACTCCCTACGAAAAATCTCCAAGGCCAGAAGGAGATACAAGTGAATTCCGTCAAACATTTAAAAAAGAGTAAATTCCAATACTGTATAGACTATTTGGGAAAATTGCCAAAGAAGGAGTCCTACCAAATTCTTTTTATGATACAAATATGATTCTGATACCTAAACTGGGTTAGTCTATTTTTAAAGGTGTGATTTTCTTCAGCATTTCTTTGGGTCTCCTTTAGCAAGCTGTTGACTCGCTTTTTACAATTTTCTTGCATCGCTCTCATTTCTCTTCCCAATTTTTCCTCCACCTCTCTTACTTGAATTTCAAAATCTATTTGGAGAGCTTCCACAGCTTGAGACCACTGTAAAATTGTTTTGGTGGTTTTAGATGAAGCCTTGACTGTGATGTCTTCCTCTCATGGTGTGCTTTGTTCCTTCTCATCCAAAAGGATGGAGGAAAATACCTGTTCGCCAAGAAAATAACCTTCTTTGGTCTCATTTTTTCCCTTTTTGTGGTATTTTCTCAGGAAGTTACTTGACTTTTGAGTCCTTTGCCAAGTGGAGGGTATACTCTAGGGACCTGTAAGCTCTCACTTCCTCCAAAGTGGCACGATCAAGGGAAAGGAGTTTACTTCACTGCTGGCCTGCACTTTAGTCTGGGAGCAATGACAAGCACTCTTTACCGTCCAGGATCTGTGGCAGGGTCTCTCCACCGTCGCCACCAGCTCCACCACACCACAGCTCCTCCTCACCCCAGGACCACCAGTCAGGATTGAGATTCATATCAGCTGCTTGTTTCCCCCAGGGTCTTTACCCTGAGGGCTTCAAAAAGGGATGCTAAAGCTGCCTGGGGCTGGGACTAGGGCAGGACCCTGTTCCCTTCTGACTCAAGTGAAAGAGTTTTTTCACTGACCTTTGAAGCTGTCTCTGACATTTCTAGGTTGAGGAATCTTCGAACCGCAGCTGTTTCCCATGAGTCTGTGGCCTGAAGCCTGCTCCAGTCCTATCCTTGCCAAGCTGCATGGCCAACGCTGGGCTGTGCTCCACTCTGAGCCCAGTGAGATAGACCTTCCCTGTCGGACTTTCAGGCTGCCTTGGGCTGGAAAATTCTTTCACTCTGTCCTTTTGTGGTTTCTGCTGCTCTAGAAAATGTTTACAGTCATTTATACAGGTATTTTGTGGGCTTTGGTAGGAGTGCTACAGCAGATCTGTCCTTCCACTCTGCCTTCTTGGCTCTGCCCCAACATTATGGACTTTTAAGAAGTCTTTAAAAAAAAAAAAATTATGGGGGGCGGAGCCAAGATGGCGGAGTAGAAAGATGCACATACACTACCTCCGAACCCACTGCCCAAAAATACCTGTAAAAAAAGAAGAACCACCGGCGAATTCTGGAGCAGCAGAAGCCACAGAACGGAGCGGATGAGATTTCTGCTCCAGAGAGCTTGAAAACCTCTCGCAAAAGGTCCCTCGCGCCCTGGACCCGGAACAGAGCCCAACCCTGCCTCAGCAGTGCAGTGCTGAAAGGAGCATATCCGACCAGGCTTCTGGGACAGAATCTTCAGCAGCCGCGCAGGTCCCTCCACCCACAGGTGACAAGGGGCGGTGAGAGGGTCTCTTTGGCGGGTTGAGAGGGGAGTGGGGTGCCCCCATAACTCAGGCCCCTTGGGAGGCAGCAGCGGAGGCTGGAGCAGACGAGGGCTCCCCAAGCAGACAGGAGCCTGGATCCATTGTTGAAGGTCTCTGCATAAACTCCCTGAGGGAACTGAGCCCCATGAGGCGGCCCTGCCCTGACTTGAGCACCTGAACTTAATCTCACACTGAACAGCAGCCGTGCCCCCGCCCAAAGCCCTGAGGCTGGGGAGCAGCATTTGAATCTCAGACCCCAAGTGCTGGCTGGGTGGATCTGGAGGCGAGGTGGGGGTGGAGAGGACACTCAGAAGTCAAGTCACTGGCTGGGAAAATGCCCAGAAAAGGGGAAAAAAATAAGACTATAGAAGGTTACTTTCTTGGTGAACAGGCATTTCCTCCCTTCCTTTCTGATGAGGAAGAACAATGCTTACCATCAGGGAAAAACGCAGAAGTCAAGGCTTCTGTATCCCAGCCTACTCAATGGTCTCAGGCCATGGAAGAGCTCAAAAAGGATTTTGAAAATCAAGTTAGAGAGGTGAAGGAAAAACTGGGAAGAGAATTGAGTGACATGCAAGCAAAGCATGAAAAACAAGTAAACACCCTGCTAAAGGAGACCCAAAAAAATGCTGAAGAAAATAACACCTTGAAAAATAGGCTAACTCAATTGGCAAAAGAGGTTCAAAAAGCCAATGAGGAGAAGAATGCTTTCAAAAGCAGAATTAGCCAAATGGAAAAGGAGGTTCAAAAGCTCACTGAAGAAAGTAGTTCTTTCAAAATTAGAATGGAACAGATGGAGGCTAATGACTTTATGAGAAACCAAGAAATCACAAAACAAAACCAAAAGAATGAAAAAATGGAAGATAATGTGAAGTATCTCATTGGAAAAACAACTGACCTGGAGAATAGATTCAGGAGAGACAATTTAAAAATTTTGGGACTACCTGAAAGCCATGATCAAAAAAAGAGCCTAGACATGATCTTTCATGAAATTATCAAGGAAAACTGCCCTGAGATTCTAGAACCAGAGGGCAAAATAAGTATTCAAGGAATCCATTGATCACCGCCTGAAAGAGATCCAAAAAGAGAAACTCCTAGGAACATTGTGGCCAAATTCCAGAGTTCCCAGGTCAAGGAGAAAATATTGCAAGCAGCTAGAAAGAAACAATTCAAGTATTGTGGACATACAATCAGGATAACACAAGATCTAGCAGCTTCTACATTAAGGGATCGAAGGGCGTGGAATAGGATATTCCAGAAGTCAAAGGAACTAGGACTAAAACCAAGAATCACCTACCCAGCAAAACTGAGTATAACACTTCAGGGGAAAAATTGGTCTTTCAATGAAATAGAGGACTTTCAAGCATTCTTGATGAAAAGACCAGAGCTGAAAAGAAAATTTGACTTTCAAACACAAGAATGAAGAGAAGCATGAAAAAGTAAATAGCAAAGAGAAGTCATAAGGGACTTTACTAAAGTTGAACTGTTTACATTCCTACATGGAAAGACAATATTTGTAACTCTTTAAACTATTCAGTATCTGGGTACTGGGTGGGATTACACACACACACACATGCACATGCACACGCACACACACATAGAGACAGAGTGCACAGAGTGAATTGAAGAGGATGGGATCATATCTTAAAAAAATGAAATCAAGCAGTGAGAGAGAAATATATGGGGAGGAGAAAGGGAGAAATGGAATGGGGCAAATCATCTCTCATAAAAGAGGCAAGCAAAAGACTTATTAGTGGAGGGATAAAGAGGGGAGGTGAGAGAAAAACATGAAGTTTACTCTCATCATATTCCACTAAAGGAAGGAATAAAATGCACACTCATTTTGGTATGAAAACCTATCTTACAATACAGGAAAGTGGGGAATAAGGGGATAAGCAGAGTGGGGGGTATGATGGAAGGGAGAGCATGGGGAGGAGGGAGCAATTTGAGGTCAACACTCACGGGGAGGGACAGGATCAAAAGAGAGAACAGAAGTAATGGGGGACAGGATAGGATGGAGGGAAATATAATTAGTTCTTACACAACACTACTATTATGGAAGTCATTTGCAAAACTACACAGATTTGGCCTATATTGAATTGCTTGCCCTCCAAAGGGAAGGGGTGGGGAGGGAGGGAGGAAGAGAAGTTGGAACTCAAAGTTTTAGGAACAACTGTCGAGTACTGTTCTTGCCACTAGGAAATAAGAAATAAAGGTAAAGGGGTATAGGATGGAGACAAGGGCAGAGAGGGATGATAGAAGAGAGGGCAGATTGGCAGACAGGGGCAATTAGAACACTCGGAGTTCTGGGGTGGGGGGAGGGGACAAAAGGGGAGAAAATTTGGAACCCAAAATTTTGTGAAAATGAATGTTAAAAGTTAAATAAATAAAAAAAGTTAATAAATGAAAAGCTTAGGAGCAGCGAGGTAGTGCAGTGAATCGAGCCCCAGACTTGAAGTCAGGAGGGCCTGAGTTCAAACTCAGCCTCAGACACTTGACACTTACTGACTATGTGACCTTGGGCAAATCACTTAATCCCAATTGCCTTGCCTTCCCCCTCCAAAAGAGAGAAAAGTTAAAACTCCTACCTAGGAATGAAGAGAAACCACATTAGTACTTACATAAAAGAATATAGACTTTATCTTCCTCTGTAAGAGTTGTCATATATTCACAATACATTTATTTACAAAAATGTAAATTTATGCTTTAAAGGTCAAAGACTGTAGTGACATATATTCATATATATGAATACTCCTGAATAGAGAACATATATAAATGAAACATAAGAGTTCTTCTGTGTCTATAAGATGACATTATATATCCTGTAAGTGATTCTAAAGAAAATAATTCAGTTCTCATGAAGAGTAATAGAGAAAGAGCAGCTCTTCCCTTACGTGAATATACACAGGAGATATTTGAGTGCTCCCGAATAAGAATACATGAAGATCAGTGGCTTTGAAGAGGGGAACAGAGATTCATCTGGACACACACAGGGGGGTCTCTGGCCATCAGTCTTGGGCTCCGGGGTCATCTCTCTCCATGCCTGGCTCTCAGAATGGGTCACACTTGGGACATCCACCTGGTAGCTTAGGACATATGCAGCTGCCACAAGGGGACAGGGGGAAGTGGTGCAGGAAATAATTCTGAGAGAGTGTTTGGGTGAGAGATACTGAGTGGAGGGGCACTGGGGAGTTGGCTGCCTGCTGGAGGCCAGCTGAGAGAGCAGCAGGATTAGTGGGAGAATTCCTGTCTCCCCAAGGAGCGGCCTGACATCACTGGTCATGGGAGCTCAGCAGGGGTTCCACCTTGTCCAGACTCAGCTCCCCTGGGCTGGGGACTCCCTGAGGACCCAGAGGGCTGGAAGTGGATATCTGAGAGGGAGAAAGGCCAAGGGACCAGCCCAAAGTCCACCTGAAGTTCAGACTCCTGAGCAGAGAGACAAGAGGCAAGGAAACATAAGACCCAGATCACAGAACTCCTGCTCATGGTATGAAAAGGTCCCCAACTGGTCCCTAGCAGACCTTGGCCTTCCAAGACCCCGAGGCTCTGAGGTCTAACAGTACTTGTTCGTTGGCTTGGGGCCACCTGAGTTTCAGGAGGCAGATCCAGGATGAATCAGTCTTTGCTTCAATCTTTCTGGTTGAAATAAAAGCAGAACTTCATGACTGGAGGCTGACCCAAGGGAAAGTAAATCACCAGCAAGGATTTCTCAACTAGTTGTTGGGGACTAGATTGTTAGCATAGTCCTGGCAGGGCATATAAATACTGGAAGGGCAGTGTTTGAATGGGCTTGTAGGTTTGGATACCATGAAGGGCTATAAGTGACCTTAGATGTCATCAAGTATGCCTCACTTGAGAAAACGGTAACTGAGTGAGGCCAGGAGGAGGGCAGGGACATGGCCAAGGTCCCAGAGCTTGTAGAGGGCAGACCCAGGCCTTGAGCCCAGGTGTCTCCTGTCTGCCAGACTAACTGACTTCCATCTTGGATCTTTCCTCCTCTGACATCCAAGCTTCATCAGCTGAAGGTCTCTGGGAAGGCTCTCCACAGGAGATGGTGGGCAAGTTCCCCATAGAACTGGTGTTCTGGCAGTCTCCAGTTAGGACTCTGGACTTAAGTAAAAAGCAAACAAACCACACACAGAGAGAGAAGTTCCCTGAATGAATTTCTTGCATTTATGCAGCGGGACGACCCCTGGCTTCTTCATTCACTTCACTTCACTTCACACTGCTTGAATATTTTTCTGGGCCTTGCAGCAATTAGCCATGGCAAAGTCCTTGTTTCCTGCCCTCAGAGCATTCCCAGTCTAGTGAGGGAAAAAGTGTGCCTTGGGCATGCCTCATGTGGTAGTGGTGGCAAAGCCTTGGCCAAAAGAGACAAGCCCTGCAGAGGGAGGGGTCAAGAACAGTTTGGTGGAGGCGGGCTGGGAGGCACTTGGACTTGCAGGAAGGGAAGGAAGGAGCAGATTAATAACACAATCAAGGTGGCAAATTTTCACTTGTGCAAAGGCAACTGTTTGGGCTGCAAAATGGAAGCCCGAACAACACCAGAGCTCATGTGCCCTTACCTTTCCCTGGCTGGGCAGGTCAGTTGAGCCCATTAGGGAAAGAGGGCTTCTCCCTCAAACTGCACTGATCAGTCTTATGGACATCTATCACTGAGCTTGTCTCCTGCAGTCAACAGCCTGAATTGGCCAGAAGCAGGGCTAAATCAAATTGTTTGTCAAGATGAGGCCAGGATTATAAGAGAGGAACTTCATCAGGAAAGCTATAAACACTTCCTCAGTATGCCCATACTGACAGGAAAAAATACTCTCGTTAACAGAAATATAAAGCAAGGCACAATACAGAAAGATTTTGCCTACATTAAAATACACTCCAATCTGACGTAGTTCAGTGTGTTAGAAATGATCAAACAGGGGGTGGGAAGGATTTTAGGACATAAAAACATAAAGAGACATACAAAGAAACACACATGTTCCCACACTTCCATACATACACACACGCACACACACACAGTCAATCAGTGATCAAGCACTGGATAGGACATAACTTAGTACAGACACAAAGAAATAGACAAGCTCCCACTCTTACACTGGTGTACCAATGATCAAACAGAGTGGGATGGAAGTTAGGAGACACACGCCTGCTCCAGCACTTAAACACACAAAAACACATACTGGTGCTCCTCTGATACAATCATTTCATAAAGTATCTCTATCACTATCAATTAGTAATCATGCTTAGGAGACAAAAGAGGCTTGTTAACCAAAAACTATATCACAAGTCCATGAGACATGCATTACAACTGGATTTATTAGAAGAGAAATCAACAAGACTGCTGAACCCTGAGTAAGTGCAGAGTTCACAGTCTAAATAGAAGCTTGCATATTTATGAGATGACAACAAAGGAAGGAGGAGGAAACAGAAATCTCCCCCTAAATGGGGGAGGCAGAGGAGACTCACAGACTCTGAACCTTTACTTCTCCAGAAACGAGTTCATGTTGGGAAATCCAGCTCAAAGTTTATACTTCTGATGTTATTAGCAATACAGTTCTGAGGGGGACATCAAATGAGGAACCCACAGCTCGCTGGAAACTTTAGAGAATTTAGATATAAATATCCCATGCTCTTTCAATCTTTATTTCAACTGCACCTGATGTAAAAACTGTTAACAAGCTACACTGTTACATTGAGAAAGGGAAGACATTCAAATAGAAAGGAAATATCTAAATACCAAAGAAGGCAGAATCCTTCCATCCTTCCAAATTACATATGTAGATAGATAGATAGATAGATAGATAGATAGATAGATAGATAGATAGATAGATAGATAGACAAACAGATAGATAGATCTAGATATACAGATATATAGATATGATGATGATGATGATGCTTCAAAACTTTACAGCTTTTTAATTTGCAGCTTTTACCAATTAAATGTTAATTATTTTAAAATTCCAAAGTTAAATACCACTTACTTTAAATGAATTCCGATTCAATTCAGTTATGTAATTCCCCCCTTAGAAGGAGTAGCAGATAAGGATTTAATCCTCACCTAAAAACAGAGGTTACAGTACACATTTTTAAAAAGGTAAACTTTCAACTCTCAGACACACAAATAGACTTCACTTAACAGGATCTCCAGAGTCCCTTCTGTAATGTCTACTTGACTTGGGATGTGGAGAGATCTGGCAGACAAAGGCAAAACCAGGTGAGAATCTTTAACTTCTATAGGAAACATCATGGTAAGAGAAAGCAGAATATTTGGACATATCTCCTCCTAGGTGAACATTCCTATCTTCCAGGTGTATTTTAAAATGTATGAGGACTCACCTCTTCTGTCACTGTATCTCTACATCTGAGTATTGACATGTTCTTACTATGTATTCATATGAATGAAGATTCCTCCATAATGCCTTACTGTTGGTGTTTCCGTACTCATACATCCTCTCCATAAGTGAATCCATGTACATAACTTCCCCCAATATACTCTATTTCTCGTGACTCATATATATGAGCATTCATATAATCCCTCTATGTGTTGGCATGTATGAGCATTCATAGAAACATTCTGTATTCCTATGTGGGTACTTCTAATGTGAGTACTCATTCACTCCATGTTTGTATACATGCAGATACTCTTTTTCTCTATATATATATTCCTACATATGAGTACTGATATACTCTCTGTGTACATAGACATTTGTCTTCATATATTCAACCACAGAGAAAAAAGCAGTGGAATAGTTTTAAAAATATAGAGAGCATGTGGGAGACTTAATATGTGTGAGTAGAGAATTAATGTATACAAACGTATTCATGTAGATTTAAATAAATATATAAATACACTATGAGTACTCAGATATTAACTAAGAGTGAATATGTGAGTACCTATATAATCAGAAATAGGAAAAATGATTAACAATGTCTGTGAGGAAATAGAAGGTATAAGTCATAAGAACAAATTTCTAGAAAGACAAATTGCTTTCTGTACGTAAGAATGAAGAGACAGAATCTGAGTACTTACATACATGAATATATTCTCTATCTTCATATATATGAGCTGTCATATTATCCAAATATTTATATACATTACGCATGAATTTATAATGTATAGGAGAGACACTAATCTTATTAAGACAGGGAATATATATATGTATATATGTATGTATGTATGTATATGAAATATACAAGCTCTTTCCCATATACAGGACGATATAATCTCTGCTGTGCGTGTGCGTGTGTGTGTGTGTGTGTGTGCATATCGTCTGCACAGACAGCGGGAGGTCGCTGGGCATCCATCAGTATTGGTCCCCGGGGTCCTCTTCCTCCGTGCACCACACGGAATGACCACAGTCAGGTAACGCCTCTGGAAGCTCAAGCCACAGACGAGAGGGTGTGAGGACGGGGCGGGAGGAGAGGAAAGGGATGATGACTGCAAGGAGACAGGTGAGTGAAATGCTTGACTGGAGCTAGTGGAGGGAGCGGCGCGGTTGACGGGAAGTGGTCTTCTGACTCACCGAGGTGGACGCTGACATCATTAGTCATCGATTCTCGGCCCCCAGGGGGATTGGGGTGGGGGGGTCCACCTTGTCAAGACTCTGGTTGCCTGTTTTTGGTGACTCTCTGAGCACTCCTACTTTCTGCATTGTATATTTGAGAGCCCAGAGTTGCCAGGGGACCCGCCCAAAGTCCACCTGAAGCCCAGGTGCCTGAGAATGGGAGAGAAGAAACCAGGAAACATAAGCCCCACATCTCAAGACTCCTGTCCATGGTAAGGAAATGTCCCTAACAGGTTACTCCCTGACGTTGTCTGTCCACCACTCTGGTCTCCGAGGTCTGATAGTCTCTATGAGATAGAGGAAGGGGGTGCTCTGTTTCAGGGGGCAGGACCAAGGAGAACCAAGAGTTATATTCCAACTTTTAAGGTTGGAATAAGGGAAGAATTTCCTGACTGGGGGCTGCCCCAAGGGAAAGCATTCGACCAACAGGGCTTCCTCAACTTCGGGGGTGGGCTGGTTTGCTAGCACTGGGGAAGATGAAGGATATGGAGATGGAGTCTGAATAGGGTTGTAGGTTTGGATAGAATAGAAGGTTAAACCAGACCCCAAACCTCATTTGTTCCAACTTTCTCATTTGAGAAAAAGGGCAACTGAGGTCAAGAGGAGGGCAGAAGTCACAAAGTCAGTGAGGGGCAGACCCCAGCCTTGAACTCAGGTCTCTCCTGCCTGCCAGGCTAGCTGGCTTCCATCTTAGCCTCTCCTCCTCTGACACACAAACTTCATGGCCTGAAGGTCCCTGAGAGGGCTCCCCACAGAAGCTTGTAGGCAGGTTTACCATAGAACTGATGTTCTAGGAATCTTCAGTTAAGACTCTGGGGTTAATTGAAGGGCAAACCAACTGCACACACCTATCTTTGACCCAGTCTGGGATGCACATTTGGCAGGGTGAGCCTGAACAAATTCCATGTCTTCCCCGAATGAGTTTTTCCATTTGTCATATAGAGTAATGACCCCTGGCTGCTTCACTCAGAGCCCTCCTTTTAACATTTTCCTGGGACTTGGAGGTGGTCGCCTAGGCAAAGTTGCTGTTTCCTGCTCTCAGAGAACTTGCAGCCTAGTGAGAAAAAAGGTGTGCCTTGGACATGTCCAATGTATTAGTGGTGGCAATACCTTGACCAAATGAGAGGCAGGGATCCAGAAATCTTTGGTGGAAGTTGGTTGGGTGGCACTTGGGCTTTCACAGATGGAAAGGAAGGTGCTGATTATCCACAGAACAAGGCTGGGCGATTTCAGATGTGCAAAGGGATGCTCTTCATCTGCAGAAGGGGGCTCTGGAAATCAGGGTGGAAAAGGAAGCCCCATTAACCCCTTGATGAAGGAAACAGGACTTCTCCCCCAATCTGCAGAGATCTACCTCGTGGACATCTATCACTAAGGTTGTTCCCTGTTGAAAACAGCCTGAAGATGCCAGAAGCAGGAGCCCAATCCAATGGTTTGTCACAATGAGGCCAAGAGGAGGCGGAGCCAAGATGGCGGAGTAGAAAGACGCACATACACATAGCTCCGAACCCACAACCCACAGAACGGCTAGAGGGGACCAACTCATGGCGAATTCTGCACCCAGAGGCCACGGAATATTGGAGCGAGGGAGATTTCTGTTCCGGAGGGACCTGCGAACCTCTCGCGGGGGGCCCTTCGCACTGCGGACTGGGCGCCGGGACTGGGAGCAGAGGGCAGCCCTGCAGCGGCCGCGGCACCGAGAGGAAAAGATCGGAGCAGGCTTCGGGGTCGGGATCTCCAGTGGCCACGCGGGTCCCTCCACCCACAGAGGGACCTGCAAACCTCTCGCAAAAGGTCCGTCGCGCTGCAGACGCGGAGCCCAGCCCAGACCTGCCGAGGCCGCAGCACTGAGAGAAACAGATCCGAGCAGGCTTCAGGGACGGGATCTCCAGCGCCGGCACAAGTTCCTCCTCCCACAGGTGACGGGGGTCGGTGAGAGAGTCTCTTTGGCCGGTCGAGAGGGGAGTGGGGTGCCCCCATGATTCGGGCCCCCCTGGGAGGTAGAAGCTGAGAGGCGGTTGCAGACAGGGGCTCCCCAAGCGGGCGGGAGCCTGGATCCATTGTGGAAGGTCTGTGCACAAACCCCCTGAGGGAACTGAGCCCAAGAGGTGGCCCTGCCCCGACCTGACCACCTGAACTTAATTCTCACACTGAATAGCAGCCCTGCCCCCGCCAAAAGCCCTAAGGAAGGAAGCAGCATTTGAATCTCAGTTCCCAAACGCTGGCTGGGAGGACCAGGAGGTGAGGTGGGTG
The DNA here is from genome assembly GCF_028372415.1 of Notamacropus eugenii. NCBI lineage: Eukaryota > Metazoa > Chordata > Mammalia > Diprotodontia > Macropodidae > Notamacropus > Notamacropus eugenii. The sequence goes on along the minus strand of NC_092879.1, from coordinate 23,386,619 downwards.
TGAGGAGAATATTCAGAGGTCAAGTCACTGGCTGGGGAGAATGCCCAGAAAAGGGAAAAGAAATAAGACTATTGAAGGCTACTTTCTCGGAGAACAGACATTTCCTCCCTTTCTTTCTGATGAGGAAGAACAATGCTTACCATCAGGCAAAGACACAGAAATCAAGGCTTCTGTGTCCCAGCCCACCCAATGGGCTCAGGCCATGGAAGAGCTCAAAAGGAATTTTGAAAATCAAGTTAGAGAGGTGGAGGAAAAACTGGGAAGAGAAATGAGAGATATGAAAGAAAAGCATGAAAAGCAGATCAGCTCCCTGTAAAGGAGAACCAAAAAAATGTTGAAGAAATTAACACCTTGAAAACTAGCCTAACTCAATTGGCAAAAGAGGTTCAAAAAACCAATGAGGAGAAGAATGCTTTCAAAAGCAGAATTAGCCAAATGGAAAAGGAGATTCAAAAGCTCACTGAAGAAAATAGTTCTTTCAAAACTAGAATGGCACAGATGGAGACTAAGGACTTTGTGAGAAACCATGATATCACAGAACAAAGAGAGAAGAATGGAAAAATGGAAGATAATGTGAAATATCTCATTGGAAAAACAACTGATCTGAAAAATAGATTCAGGAGAGACAATTTAAAAATTTTGGGACTACCTGAAAGCCATGATCAAAAGAAGAGCCTAGACATCATCTTCCATGAAATTATCAAGGAAAACTGCCCTGAGATTCTAGAACCAGAGGGCAAAATAAATATTCAAGGAATCCACAGAACACCGCCTGAAAGAGATCCAAAAAGAGAAACTCCTAGGAACATTGTGGCCAAATTCCAGAGTTCCCAGGTCAAGGAGAAAATATTGCAAGCAGCTAGAAAGAAACAATTCAAGTATTGTGGAAACACAATCAGGATAACACAAGATCTAGCAGCCTCTACATTAAGGGATCGAAGGGCATGGAATAGGATATTCCAGAAGTCAAAGGCACTAGGACTAAAACCAAGAATCACCTACCCAGCAAAACTGAGTATAATACTTCAGGGGAAAAATTGGTCTTTCAATGAAATAGAGGATTTTCAAATTTTCTTGATGAAAAGACCAGAGCTGAAAAGAAAATTTGACTTTCAAACACAAGAATGAAGAGAACCATGAAAAGGTGAACAGCAAAGAGAAGTCATAAGGGACTTACTAAAGTTGAACTGTTTACATTCCTACATGGAAAGACAATATTTGTAACTCTTTAAACTATTCAGTATCTGGGTACTGGGTGGGATTACAGACACACACATGCACATGCACACACACGCACACATAGAGACAGAGTGCACAGAGTGAATTGAAGAGGATGGGATCATATCTTAAAAAAAATGAAATCAAGCAGTGAGAGAGAAATATATGGGGAAGAGAAAGGGAGAAATGGAATGGGGCAAATTATCTCTCATAAAAGAGGCAAGCAAAAGACTCATTAGTGGAGGGATAAAGAGGGGAGGTGAGAGAAAAACATGAAGTCTACTTTCATCACATTCCACTAAAGGAAAGAATAAAATGCACACTCATTTTGGTAGGAAAACCTATCTCACAATACAGGAAAGTGGGGGATAAGGGGACAAGCAGGGTGGGGGGGATGATAGAAGGGAGGGCATGGGGAGGAGAATGCAATTCAAGGTCGACACTCATGGGGAGGGATAGGATCAAAAGAGAATAGAAGTAATGGGAGACAGGATAGGATGGAGGGAAATATAGTTAGTCCTATACAACACAACTCTTATGGAAGTCATTTGCAAAACTACACAGATTTGGCCTATATTGAATTGCTTGCCTTCCAAAGGGAAGGGGTGGAGAGGGAGGGAGGTAAAGAAGTAGGAACTCAAAGTGTTAGGATCAACTGTAATGTTCTTACCACTAGGAAATAAGAAATACAGGTAAAGGGGTAAAGAAAGCTATCTGGCCCTACAGGACAAAAGAGAAGACGGAGACAAGGGCAGAGAGGGATGATAGAAGAGAGAGCAGATTGGTCACAGGGGCAATTAGAAAGCTTGGGTTTGGGGGGGGGAGGGGAGAAAAGGGGAGAAAATTTGTAACCCAAAATTTTGTGAAAATGAATGTTAAAAGTTAAATTAAAAAAAAATAATGAGGCCAAGAATAAAGGAGAGCAACTTCACTAGGACTCCTCTAAACACTTCCACAACAGGCCCAAGTTGATTGGAGCGAATATTGCAGGTTACAGAAATTTAAAGGAAAGCACAGCACAGAAAGATGTTACCTCCATTAAATCCTCTTCTCTGTGATCTATTCCAATGTGTTAGCAGTGATTGATAAGGGGGTGACATGGAAGTTAGGACATAAATATATACGTACAGAGAGACACACAGAAACACACACTCCCACACTTACATACACACACACCACACACAAACACACACACTCATACACACGGATGGAAGTTTGGACAAACACACTCACAAACAGAAACATGAGCTTACACCCTTCAGTACACACATGCACACATCCTAACACACTTAAACCTCCACTGAAATCATTTGATAAAGAATTTCTATCTATACCAATTAGTAATCATGTTGAGAAGATGAAAGCGGATCGCAAAACTGCCTTCAGAAACATTTGCTTGACTTAGGACATATAGACACAAGTCAGCCAAAAGCCAAATCGGCTGAGAACCTTAAATCCTAAGGAAAATCTTGTGGAAAAGGATGATTGGAGATCTGGACATATCACCTCACAGATGAGGACAGAAATCTTCCATTTGTATGTGATGTGTATGGGTATTCACCACTTCTTTCTCTCTATAGCCATACATCTGAGGGTTAATATGTTCTCTTTATGGATTCAGTGTGGGAATTCTCTCCAATTTTTCACATTTCATTCCTTATTAATTCTCTCTCTTCGTGGATGGATATATATTAGTTCCTCTATATATTCTCTATAGTCACATATACATGAGCAATCATGTATTTAATGTATAGAAATATGCTATATTGTTTCTTGTGACTCATCTATACGATCATGTATTCTCTATACATTCATATATATGAACACTCATATAGTCTTTCTATATTCCTTTAATAGTATTTTATTTATGAGTGTTCCTTCCCTCAATATTCCTATACCTATAGTTACCTTATGTGGAGTTTAAAATTGTACAACCAATCATAAAAGAAAGTGAGGCAGAGCTCTGGGCCAATGACACTCTGTTAAAGAGTCCGTGGTCCTCTCAAATGAAGTGGACCTCAGACCTTCCTCATGATATGAGATGCCCCTGGTCCCCAGGACCTTACATTTATAGGGTTTGATACCCAACTATGCAAAAGAGGCATGTTAAAACACAGAATCTCATTGGTTGATAGACCTTGCCCTTGAGAGCCAAAAATTAGATTGGGCAAGACAAGAGCCATTTCCAGTGACCTAGTGGTCATAAGATGTTCACCTTCTCATGTTGGGCAAAAAAGAGTGATGCAGAAGCACAAAAATAAATTAGAAGACTTTCTAAAGAATCAAGACATCACACCCATGCTGGGTTTGGACATGGAATTTGAGTAAAACAAGATGGCTATATCTTTGCCAGCATTTTTGTGGTTGTGCAAGTGAGCTTTGAAGTGGCAAAAAAAGTAGAGAACATGATGCTAAAGTTTGAGGGCTACTATAAGAACCTAACTTATCAAATTATGCCTGTATGACTTGTGTAAAATATCAAACTGGTAATACTGACTGAAATAGAGTAGAGATCCAAATAGATCATTCCCTATGTTTATTTCATGTCTATACTTCTATATGTGAGGATCGATGTTCCCTGTGCACATAGACAGGAGTCATCATATATTCTCTCACAGGGAGGAAAAAGTGGAAAACTTTTAGGAATATAGACAGGATATAGGAAAACACTTCTAGGTGAATAAAGAGATAATAAAAATGATCTATAAGATATATATTTATGAACAGAGAGAATATAGCTGGTCATGTAGATGAACAGAGAGTGAATATGTGAGTACTAATATACGTAGGAAAGGAAAGAATGATGATGAAGGAGGATTATGAGGAGATAGGATTTATAAACCATACAAATTAATTTGTGGGGGAAAATGATATACATATATATACATATTTATGAATATATACTCTGTCTTCATATACATGAGTTGCCATTTTCCTTATATATTCAGTTACACCAATGTGGCCTTAAACTTCATAGGAGAAAGAATGTAGTGATATAGGAACACACTTGGATGAATATATAAAACACACATGAATGAAATACACAAATTCTTTATATAGGATTATTTAATCCCATATATACATATATGTGTGTGTGTGCGTGTATATATATATGTATTATATTTATATAAATTTATACACCATTATAAAGAGAATGATTAAGTCGTCATAAAGAAGAAAAGAGAGATTAGAAGATTACTGTCTTACATGAATATACAGAGAAAGTATTTGAGGCGTCATGAATAAGACCACAAAAACCTCAACGTTTGGGAGAAGGAGGGGAAATAAGACCATCTGACCAGACAACAAGGGGTCGCTGGGCATCAGTCCTGTTCCCTGGAGTCTTGTCCTTTCCTGCCAGGCTCTCAGAATGGTAACAGTCAGGAAACCCCACTTGCAGCTCTAGTCGTGGCAGTGGGTGAGGGAAAAATCAGCCTGAGATAGGGTCGGTGGGAGGGATGCTGACTACCCAGAGAGAGGAGTGAATGGAATGTCTGGTGAGGGTCAGTGAAGGGGGGCAGTGTTGTTGATAGGGGTAATTCTGCCTCATAAAAGTAGAAACTGAAATCATTGGCCATTGGGGCTAGACAGGGGGTCCACTTTGCCCAGAATCAACTCGATTTAACTGGTGGCTCTCTTAGAACCCCAGGGGTTGAAAGTAGATATCTAAAAGGTGAGAGATGCCAGGGGAACCACCGAAAGCCACCTGAAGTCCAGGCTACTGATCGTGAGAGACAAGTGGACAGCAAATGCAAGCCCCTAAACACAGGACTTCCGTCCATGGCTGGGAAACCGTTTCCAACTGGTTCTGAAGGGACCTTAGCCTGCCACTCCACTGGCCTTTGAGATATGAGAGTCCCTGTGACATAGGAGTGGGCCATGACACCTTGTGTTCAGGAGGCAGGTCCAGGAAGAATCATTTGGTTTTTACACTTAGGATTAGAATAAGGGCAGAACTTGTTGATTGGGTGCTGCCCTCAGCGAGAGCATTTGACTAGCAGGGATGTCTCAGCTGGAGGTGAGAGGGTGTAGTTTAGTAGCATTGTGGGGAAAGTTCAATCGATGTAGGGATAGAGTCTGCATGTGACCTTAGGTTTCTGTAGGATGGATCTATTCCAATGCTTTAGCAATGATTGAACAGGGAGTGGGATAAAAGTTAGAATGTAAACACAAACACACACATGCATGCACACACACTTACAGAAACATACATACTTTCACATTCACACACACACACTCCCACACACTGTGCACATCTTGTATAATCAGTTACAGTCATTTCAAAAAAAATCAATCTATATCAATTAGTACCCATGGTGAGGAGATGTAAGTGGGTCTCCAGAGTGCCTTCAGAAACATCTGATTGATTTGGGAAGTGGAGATCGGGCAGAGAAAAGCAAAACAGGCTGCGAACCGTAACTCTTAAGAAAATTTCATAAAAATAATAGTAGAATATTTGGACATATCTCCTCACAGATGAGCATTCCTATCTTCCATGTGTATTTTGACATGATGAGTTCTCAGCTCTACTCTCATTTCCATACATGAGTCATGATATGTTCCCTTTAGGTGTGAATACTCTTTTGGGATTCATATTTTAGTATTCATATATCCTCTGTAAATGAATCAATATGTAAGGGTTCTTCCATATTCTCTAGGTAGTCATACATATGTTCACACACAAACATATATACATATATAAGCATGTATTCAGTGTATGTAAATATACTATGTTGTCTCTTGTGACTCATATGTAACATTATTTTTATATTCTCTTTCTGTTGGCATATATTGGCATTCATAAAGTCTTTCTATAACCCTATATGAGTACTTCATTTGTGGGCACTCATTGACTCCATATTTCTCTACTTACAGGTGCCCTTATTGTTTATTTTCCTTTATATAATTGCTGATATGTTCTGGTTGTAGACAAGAGCTTTGACATATTCTCAAGACAGCCAAAAGCCAAATGGGCTGCGAACCTTACATCCTAAGGAAAATTTTGTGGAAAAGGATGATAGGAGATTTGGTTTTAGTTTTATAGAGAGGATATAGGAGAATGAACATATACGAGAAGAGAGACAGAATGTGTAAATGCATAGATAAATAAAGGAACAGAGAAAATATGAGTACTCAGATATGAATAGAGAGTGAATATGTGAGAACTTATTTGCATAGAAGAGCAAGTGATTACTAATGTTATAGAGGAGATAATATGCATGCCCCATAAATGAAGTAAAAGAAAGAAAGAAATGGCTGCAAGAACATGATAATGCAGAGAAAGAGCCTGAGTACATATATAGATATATAGATATGGATATATGAATATATTCTTTCTCTTCCCATATATCAGCTATACATTGTCTATAATATGTTCATTTAAATAAGTAAGAAATTAAATTCCATAGGAGATACAGACTGTAGTCTTGTGTGAGTAGGTACAGATGAAGAAAGGGAATGTAGATAAATGAAATATGAGAGTTTTTCTCTACACATAGGATGATATATATGTATATATACACATATATATTTGTGGTCCCATTTATTTAGGATTATAAAGAGGGGTATTCCGTTATTATGAACGCTAATAACAGAGAGAACCGAAGATTCCTCCCTTACATGAATATACAGATGACCCTCCTGGATCCGAATACACAAAGCCCAGTGGTTGGGAGAGAGGGCCTTCTGCACACACAGCAGGGGGTCTCACTCCTTGTCCCCGGGGTCTTTTCCCTCCCTTTCCCTGGCTCCCGGAATGATGTCAGGTCACCCCACCGGCAGCTCGAGATACTCGTAACGACGGCGGAGGAGGGGGGATGAGCTCTTGAAGGCCTTTGGGGAAAGGGAATACGAGCACAGGAAGGAGGAGGAGGAGAAGGAGAAGGGTGAGATGAGGCGGGGAAAACGTGTGAAGAAAGAAAAACTGAGCCCGACAGGACGTGTGACGGAGGGATGCTGACTGCAGAGAGAGAGGCAAGAGGGACGTCAGGGGAGGGGGGCTACAGCAGAGTGGGCAGGTGGGCGACTCCTGCGGACCAAGGAGGAGGCTGACGTCACTGGCCATCGACGCTTATCAAGGGATCCAGGGGAAGGGGGTTCCGCCTTGCGAACCTCAGCTCCGCTTGGCTGCTGGTTCCCTGAGGACTCCTACAGCTGGGAGTGGATATCTGAGAGGGGAGAGGGGCCGGGAGAGTCGCCCTCAGCCCCTCTGAGGCTCAGGCTCCTGAGTATGGGAGACCAGGGGCCGGGAACCACAAGCCCCAGGCCCCAGGATTGCTGTCCATGGTAGTGAAATGGTCCCCAACTGGTCCTCGCGGGACCTTGGCCTTCAACCCCTCTGTAATCGTAGATCTGACAGCCCCTGTAAGATGGGGCGCGGCATCTCTGGTTCAGGAGGCAGATCCAGGAAGAACCATGGGCTTTACTCCGCTCTTTGGGGGTTAAAATATGGCAGATATTCCTGACTGGGGGCAGTCCCAAGGGAAAGGATGAAACTAGCAGGATTTTTCCCAGGTGGGGCTGTGGGCGCTAGTTTTTGCAAGCATGGGAGAGATATTGTGGAATATGTGTGTAGAGTAGGAATGCTCTTGGATAGAATCTCAGACCTCAGAGCTCATCTGGTCCAAACTCCTCATTTAAGAAAAGAGTTAAGTGAGACCCAGAGGAGGGCAGGGACATGGCCAAGGTCCCAGAGCCAGTAAGGGGCAGACCCAGACCTTGAGTGAGCATGTCTCCTGTCTGCCAGACCAGCTGGATTACATCTTGGCCTCTCCCTCCTCTGATACACAAAATTCAAGGGCTGAAGGTCCCGGGGAATGCACTTTCCTTTAGCTGTGGAAGCTGTGGTAGCTTCCACATAGAGCTGGGGATCTACTTAGGACTGTGAGGTTAAGTGAAGGGCAAACTGAACCATACGCTACTACCACCAACTTTGGGGCAACCTGAGATGTACATTGAGCAGGGCCTGAAACTCAGCAAATCGCACGCCTTCCTGGAGTGGGCCTCTTCCATTTGTGAAAGAAGGGGCATGAGCCCCACCTGCTTCACTCACAGCCCTACTTTAACGTTTTCTTGGGGCTCAGAGGTGGTAGGCTGGCAATGTCATTACTTCCTGCCCTCAGAGAGCTCCTGATTTGATGACAGAAAATGAGTGACTTGGACATGTTGGATATGATAGCATCATCAAAGACTTAGCCAGAGGACACAAGCCTTAGAGAGGTAGGGATCAAGAACTGCTTGGTGGAGGTGGGCTGGGGGGCATTTGGGCTTTCATTGAGGAGAGGGAATGTGAAGGAAGGGAGGTTATCCACAGAACAGAGGAGGGCATTTTCTTCGGTGAAAATGAACCTGCCTGGGTTGCAGAAGGGGGCTCTGCAAACTGGATGGAAAAGTAAGCCCAAATAACCCCATGAGCAAAGCTTATATACCCTTGCCTTTCCCACCCTGGGCAAGGCAATGGGGTTCTGCCCACCAGGGAAAGGGGGCTTCTCCCCCAACCTGCACAGATCAGCCTCGTGGACATCCATCACTAAGATTGTTTCCTGGTGGAAACAGCCTGAAGAGACCACAAGCAAGAGCCCAATCTAATTATTTCTCCACATGAGGTCAGAAATACAGGAGAGTAACTTCACCAGTAGCAATAAAAACACTTCCTCAACAGATCCAAACTGATTGGGGCAAGTACTGTCGTTAACAGAAATTTAAAGGAAGGCACAACATGGAAAGATGTGGTCCCCATGAAACACACTCTGTCTGACCAATCCCATGTATTAGCAATGATGGAACAAAGGGGTGGGATGACAACACATACACACAGACATGCAGAGACACGTAGAAACACAGGCTAACAGACAAAATTGTGCATCAATGATTAAACAGTTGATGGGATGTAAGTAAGGACATACGCAGACACAGAAAGAGACACTCCTACACTTCACACACACTGGTGCCCCAGTGATGGAACACTGAATGGGATGGAACTTTGGGCAAACACATACATTCAGGCGTAGAAGCATTCACTTCTACCTTTACCCCCACCCCAACGAATAACTTGATAAAGAATTGTAATCTATCCGGGTTAGTAATCATGGGGAAGAAACAAAAGAGGATCTCAAAATTGTCTTCAGAAATATCTGCTTGACTTAGGACATGGAGAGATAGAGGAGCCAAAGGGCAAACAGGCTGAGAACCTTACCGACTAGTGAAAATAATGTGGAAAAGGATGATAGGAGATTTAAACAGATCACCTCACACATTAGGGTTGATATCTTTCATTTATGTAGACATGTCTGAGTACTTGGCTCTGCTCTCTACACATCCATACATCTGAGTATTACTATGCTCTCTTTATGGTGTGAATTCTCTCATGTACTCCGCTGTTATTCATATGTCAGCACAAATATACCCTCTCTATATAAATGAATATATACATGGGTTCCCCCACATTTTTCTATATTCGTATATATGAGCAATCATATGTTCACTGCATTTAAAGAAACTGTATTATATCTTGCAATTCATTTATATGATTATTCATGTATTCTCCCTGTATGTTGTCATATATCAGCGTTGATAGAGCCATTGCATATTCCTATAGGAGTACTTCATATATGAGTACTCATTCAATCCCTCTCCTTTTACAAACAGTTATCTTTATTCTCTGACTACATCCCTTTGCATGACTGTTATACTCTATATGATCATAGAGAGGAGTCTTTATATATTTGCTAACAGGAAGAAAAGCAGTAAAATACTTTTAGAAATATAGGGAGGACAGAGGCATACCCTTATCCCTGTGTAGAGAGAGCATATACCTACTTACATATACATATATATGTATATATCTATATGTGCGTGTGCGTGTATGTGTGTGTATATGAAGAGAGAAAATATGCGTACTCATAGACATGAAGAGAGAATGAATATATGAGTCGTCACATATGTCCAATTAGAAAGAATGATTACTAATGTTTATGAGAGCATGGAAAGCATAAATCATGTAAATGAATTTATAGAAAGAATTCCTGTTCATAGGAATGAAGAGAAAGAAGCTGAGTGCATATATATTTCTGTCTTCATATACATGAATTGTCAGAGATCATATATTCATTTACATAAGAATGAAGTTATAACTACAGGATAGACTCTGTAGACCTATATATGAGCATGCCTCAGTGAAGAGAGCATTTTATACATATATATGTATATATGAAATATGAGTTTGTTCCCATACATGGTGATATAATACAATATAAATATATAACAATACATGATATATTAAAAAATGCAATAATGTAAATATATAATGTATATATTAAATTACTCTTTATAATTTTAAATATTATGTATTTTACATATATATAGGAATAAAAGAAGAATCATTCCATTCTTATAAAGAGGACAAACGGAGCATACAGAGGCAATCAATATACAGAGCAAGTATTTGAGCCCTCCTGGATAAGGATACACAAAGCTCATTCGTTTTGAAGAACAGGACAGAGGGCCATATGCACAGACAGCAGGGGGTCGCTGGACATCAGTCCTGGTCCGTGGGGTCCTCTCCCTCCCTGTCCAGCTCCCGGACTATCCACAGTCAGGAAACCCCGCTGGGAGCTCCAGACACTTGCAACGGCTTTGGCGGAGGTAAAAATGACCCCAAGAAGTTGTTAGGGGGAGGGGAAATAAGCTGGTGAAGGTCTTAGGAACTCTGGAAATGAGCCTGAGAGGGTGTGCAGGGCAGGGAAAGTGAGATTGAGGTGGTGTGTGGTGGAGGGATGCTGTCTCCACGGAGATGAGTGAGTGGGATGCCTGATCAGGGCCAGCAGAGGTAGGGGCGGCGTTGGGGGAAGGAGGACTCCTGCCTCACCAAGGAGGGCGCTGACATCACCGTCCATCGGAGCTCGGGAGTGGGGAGAATGGAGGGTGGTCCACCTCGCCCAGGCTAAGCTCTGCTTGGCTTGTGGCTCCCTGAGGACCCCGAGGGCTGGGAGCGGATATCTAAGAGCGGAGAGAGGCCAGGGGACCCGTCGAAAGCATACCTGAGGCTCAGCATGCTGACCAATGGAGACAAGGGGTCAGGAAACTTAAGCGCCAGAACCGCAGAAATCTTTGCCCTCGCTAGGGAAACAGTCTTTAAGGAGTCCCTACTAAAACTTTGCCTTCCACCGTCACGGAAAGGAAGAAGCAGATTATTAACAGAATGGAAAGTCAAATTTTCATCTATGAAAAGAGACCTGCTTGGGCTGCAGAAGGGGTCTCTAGGAATCAGAGTAGGGAATGGAAGCCCAAATAACCCCTGAGAAGAGCTCATGTGGCCTTTCCTTTCCGACCGTGGGCAGGTCAGTGGGGTTCTGCCCACCAGGGAAAGAAGGCTTCTCCTGGAACCTGCCCACATCAGCTTCATGAACATCTACGACTGATGTTGTCTCACAGCTCCCAACAGCCTGAAGAGTCCAGAAGAAGGAGCCAAATCCAACTGTTTGTCAAAATAAGGGCAGGAATACAACAAACCCTCTGGTGAACAGGAATCTAAAGGAAGGGACAACATAAAAAGATGTGGCCTCTATGAAACACACTCCAATCTGACTCATTATTCCGTTTTAGTAAAGTTTGAAATGGGATGTGATGGAGGTTAGCACATACGTAGGCACACAGATGAAAATGGAAAAATATGGGTACTCATATAGATGAACAGAGAATGAATATGTGAATATTCACATGTCTTGTACTAGAGAGAATAATTACCAGTGTTTATGAGGACACAGAATATTTAGATCATACAAATGAATTTATGGAAAGACTAAATGACGTCCTCTACATTAGAATGAAGAGACAGAACCAAAGTACATACATATAGAGAGAGATACATACATAAATTATATGTTCTCTTTTCCTGTATGACTTGTCATATGTTCTCTCTATATTTATTTACCTAAGGAGGAGGTTACACTGTATAGGAGAAACTCTGTAGTCATATATGAGTAAGCATAGATGGGGGTAGGGAAAGGCTGTCAAAGAAACACACAAGTAAGTTTTTTCCTTTACGTAGGATGATATAAACAAATATATATAATCCTATATAGAGAGGATTATAGGGAGAGTCATGCAGGACTCTAAAAGAGGAATAGAGAAAATAGATGATCCCCAAGAAATACGTACAGGGGAACAATTGGAGCACTTATGACTATGAAGATACAAAGCCCAGGGTCACAGGGGGGGGGGGGTGCATGCAAAGCAAGGGGTTTCTGGGCATAGATCCTGGGTCCTGGCATCCTCGCCCTCCTTGCCCAGCTCCCCAAATAGCCACAGTCGGAACATCCCTCTGGCTGCTCGGGATATTTGTAGCAGTTGAGGTAGAGGGGGAAATTAGCCTTATGTTGAACAGATGGGGGTTTAGGGTAGGGGGAAATGAGGCCGAGAAGGCTGGTGGGGAAGGAAAACCCGGGCGGGAGGGGACTTGGGGAGAGATGCTGCCTGCAGAGAGAAAGGTGAGCGGGATGTCAAGAGCGAGGTAGTGAGGGAAGGGAGGGTTTGAAGGGAGGGGTCTCCTGTCCGACCAAGATGGGCGCTGACGTCACGGATCAAATGTATGATTTATTCCCATATAAGATAATATAATGCTATATATATATATATCATTATATATATATGTACATACATATATGGGTGTATATATATTATTATAAAGAGAGCCATGCAATACTCATAAAGAGGAAAGAAGAGAGAAAATGAAAGATACAGAAGCAATGAATATTCGCAGGAAATACTTGAACACTCATGGAGACAAAGCCCAGTGGTTTGAAGGTGGGGCAGAGGGCTATCTGGACACACAGCAGGGGGTCTCTGGGCATCAATCCTGGTCTTTAGGGTTCTCTCCCTTCCTGCCCAGCTCCCCACACAGCCAGCGTCTGGAAACCCCGATGGGAGCCCGAGACACTTACAACGGTGATGGGGGAGGGGGAAATGACCCCGAGCACCTATTAGGGGGAAGGAGAATTAAGCTCCAGAAGGTGGGGTGGGGAGAGATGCTGACTGCAGGGAGATGGATAAGTGGGATGTCTGGTGAGGGCCATAGAAAGGAGGAGGGACGTTTGGCATAGGAGGACTCCTGGCTCACCAAGGTGGCAGTTGACGTCACAGGTTATCAGAGCTTTGCCTTCAGCGGGGTTCCACCTTGCCCAGGCTCAACCCCGATAGACCGGTGGCTCCCCGAGGACCCTGAGGGCCGGGAGTGGATATCGGAGAGGGGAGAGAAGCCAGGGAAGTAGCCCATAGCCGCTGGTTCCCATCCCCTCGAGGCCCAGGTGCCTGAGCTTGCGAGACACCAGGCCTCGAAACATAAGCCCCAGACCCTAGAACTTCTGCTCACTCCTGCTCACTCCCGCACTAGCCCTTAAGGGACTTTGTCCTTCCACCCCCGGACTCTGAGGTCTGACAGTCCCTGCGAGATGGGGAGGGGGGACGTAAGGAGGAGGGGGCCGAAGGGGAAGGGCGCTCTGGTTCAGGAAACCGGTGGGTCCAGGAAGAACCAGAGGTTTTCTTCCAATTTTAGGGTTGAAATAAGGGCAGAACTTGCTGACTGGGCGCTGCCCCGGGGGAAAGCATCGAACTAGCAGGGATTTCTCGGCAGCGGGGTTGGGGGCTAGTTTGCTAACACTGGCAAGGGTATAGATATGGGCTAGGGTCCTAGTGGGCTTGTGGGTCTGGATAGTATGGAGAGTTAAAAGAGACCTCAGAGCTCGTCTGGTCCAATGGCCTCATTTGAGAATAAGGGTAACTGAGACCTGGAGAAGAGCAGGTCCATGGCCAAGGTCGCAGGGCCAGTAAGGGGCAGATCCAGACCCTGACCCAGGTCTGTCTTGGCTGTCAGGCTATCTGGCTTCCATCTTGGCCTCTCCCTCCTCTGACAGGCAAGCTTTACGGGCTGAGGGTGCTTGGGAAAGCTCTCCCCAGAAGCTGATGGGCAGCGAGGGGATATATATCAGTGCATTGAAATATACTCTATTGCCTCTTCTGAGTCGTCTATGATTATTCCTGTATTCTCTCTAGATATGTTCACATGTGTAAACACTCATGTCATTTCTACATTCCTGTACTTCAGTCGTGAGTACGCCTTTGCTCCACATTCTTCTAGAAACCTTATTCTCTGTCTGTACTCCTATATGTTTGTCCTGAGACAGAAGTCATGATATATTTTTCTCACAGGGAGAGAAACATGCAATACTTTTAGGAATATAGAGAGGATATCGGAGAGAATGTGTACATACATTTGTGAATGGAGAGAACATGACTGCTCGTGCAGAGGAAAAGAGTAAAGAAATGAGTGCACAGGTAAGTAGGAACAGAGAGCATGACTACTAATGCTGAAGAGGAGGTAGAACTTATAAAAATATAAATTAATCCATAGAAAGAATAAATGAGCACCCTAGCCTAGGAATGAGGAGAAAGAACGGGAGTGCATATACGCCTACATGCATATGTACTGTCTTCACATGAGCTGGCATGTATTCTTTATATACTCTGACGTAAATATGAATTTGTTGGGGAGAGACTGTAATGATATACGTGGGTACACACGGAAGAAGATAAACACATATAGGTGAAATATATGAGTCCTTTACATAGGATTATTTGAGACATTTATGTATGTGCATAGACCCTTACATACGTACGTGGGTACACACTCCATTTTCAAGAGAATCATTCAGTACTCCTGAAGAGCAACAGAGAGAGGGAATGGAGGGTAATTCCTTTATGTGAACATACAGAGGAAATATGTGAGCCCTCCTGGACAAGAGTATACAAATCCCCGCGGGTCTGAAGAGGGGTCGAGGGCCACACACAGCACACACAGCAGGGGGTCTCTGCGCATCAGGCCGGGTCCCTGGGATCCTCTCCCTCCCTGCCCGGCTCTCCAAATGGCCACACTCAGGAAACCCTGATGGCAGCTCGTAACGGCGATGCAGGAGAGGGAAATGAGCCCCAGAAGTTATTTGGGGGATGGGGGAATGAGCAGGAGAGGGCGTTTACGAGAAGGCGAAATGAGCCCGTGAAGACTGTGGAGGACGGGAAAATGGCCCGAGAGGGTGTTTGGGGGAAAGATGCTGACTGCAGGGAGACAGGTGAGTGGGATGCCTGGTGAGGGCTGGGCGAGGTAGGGGGCCCAGGGGGTGGAGCGACTCCTGCCTTACGAAGGTGGGCGCTGACGTCACCGGCCATCGGCGCTCAGCGGGCGGGCGGGGGAGGGGTGGAGGGGAGGTTCCCTTTGCTCAGGCTCAGCTCCCCTTGCCTGGTGCCTCCCTGAGGACCCCGAGGGCCGGGAGGGAATATCTGACACATCGGAGATGCCAAGGAAGCAGCCCAAAGCCCACCGGAGGCTCAGCCTCCTGAGCATGGGAGAAAAGTGTTCAGGAAACTAAAGCCCCAGACCCCAGGACGCACCCCCATCGTATGGAAACGGTGCCCAATTGGGCCCTCCCAGATCTTGCCTTTCCATCCCCGGGCTCTGAGAAGTGGCACTCCCTTTGAGATAGAGGGGGACCCCTCTGGTTCAGGGGGCAGGTCCAGAAAGATCAGTCTTTAGAGTAGGAATAAGGGCAGAACTTGAACAGGGAAAACGTGGGTACTTCTAAACGTGAATAAAAAGTGAATGCGTGAAGACCCATTTTCATAAGACTAAAGAGAAAGATTTCTAATATTTCTGAGGAGATAGAATGCATACATGTATTCGTAGAAAAAATGACTTCTTATAAATAGGAACGAAGAGAAAGAACCTGAGTGTGTATATATATATATATATATATGCATATACATATATATGCAGGTATTTATAAATGCACATATATAATGTATTATCTCTCTCACTGGAAGCTTCAGCTGCTTGCAGTGGCCGTCAGGGAGGGGAAATGAGCCCAAGGGGGAATGAGGAGAAGGGGACAATGACCCAGATAGGTCGTATGTCTCCAGCGAGAGGCGTGAGTGACATGTCTCCTGGGGGCCGGCGGAGAAAGGGACAGTGTTGGGGAGAGAGGGACTCTTGCCTCATCAAAGTGGGAGCTGATGTCACTGGCCATCAGTCCTCGGTGGGGGGTCCACCTTGCCCAGACTCTGCTGGGCTTAGCTGATGGCTCCCTGACTGGATATGTGAGAGGAGAGAGAGGCCAGGGGACCAGCTCAAAGCCCACTTGTGGCTCTGGCTCATGGGAGACATGTGGTCAGGAAACATAAGACCCAGATCCCAGGACTCCTTCTCATGATAAGGATATGATCACCAACTGATTCCTAGGGCACCATGTCTTTCCATCCACTTGGGCTCTGAGGTCTGACAGTCCCTGTGAGATTGTGGGGAGGGCATCTCTGCTTCAGGAGACAGATCCAGGAAGAAGCAGAGGTTTTATTTTAATCATTATGGTTAGAATAAGGGCAGAACTTGCTGACTGGGAGCTGCCCCAAGAGAAACATTAGACTGGCAGGGTTTTGCCAGCCCAGAATAGGGAATTAGTTTGCTAGCATTGGGGGCGGGGGATATGGCTACGAAGGTACATTCTGTGGGCCTGTAGTTCTGGATAGGATGGAGGGTTAAAAGAGACATCAGAGCTCATCTGGTCCAATCTCCTCATTTGAGGAAAAGGGCAACTGATAATCAAGAGGAAGGCAGGGACAAGGTCAAGGTCACAGAGCCAGTTAGGGGCAAACACAGGCGTTGAACCAGGGTCTGTCCTGCCTGCCAGACAGCTGGCTTCCATCTTGGCCTCTTCCTCCTCTAGCAGCCAAGTTTCATTGAGTGAAGGTCCCTGGGAAAGCATTGTCCAGAAGCAGGTGAGCAGATTCCCCCACAGAACTGGGGTTCTGGGGCTCTTCAGTTAGGATGATGGGGTTGAGGGAAGGGCAATCCAAGTCCCCCAAACCCCAACTTTGGGTCAGCCTTGGATACACAGTTAGCAGTGTGAGCCTTAGTAAAATTCATGCCTTCCTTGAATGGGTTTCTTCCATTTGTGAAATAAGGGCAATGATCCCTGGCTGTTTCACTCAGAGTCCTTCCTCAATATTTTCCTTCAGTTTGGGGCTCATAGCCTAGGCAAGGTGACTTTCGTACCCTCAGAGCATTCTCAGTCCAGTGAAGGAATAGGTGTGCCTTCCACATGCTCAATGTGGTAATGGTGGCAAAGCTTTGTCCAAAGGAGGCAAGGCTTGGAGAAGCAGGGATCAAGAACTGCTTGGTGGAGGTGGGCTGGGTGGCTCTTGAGCTTTCAGCAATAGGAAGGAAGGAAGGAGCAGATTAACAACAGAGTGGGAGGGGGGTTTCAGCTGTTCACAGGAACCTGTTTCAGTTGCAGAAGGGGGCTCTGGGAACTGAGTAGGAAAGAAAGCCCCAATACCCACATGACCAGAGCTCATGTGCCCTTTCCTTTCCCACCCTGGACAGGTCACTGTGTTTCTGCCCACCAAGAGGAAAGGACACTTCTCTTCCAAAACTACACTGATCAGCCTCATGGATAACCATCATGAAGATTGTCTCCTGCTGCCAACAGCCTGCAGAGGCCAGAGGCAGGAGCCAAACCAAATCCAATTGTTTGTTAAATGATGCCAGACATATAGGAGAGCAACTTCTCCAGGAAAGCTATAAACACGTTCTCAATAGTCCCAAACTGATTGGAGCAAATTCTGTAATTAATAGAAATCCAAAAGGAAGTGCAACACGGAAAGATGTGGTCTCCTTGAAACACCCTCTAGTCTGACTTATTCTGACGTCTTAGCCATGATTGACAGGGTGTGAGATGGAGGTTAGGACATAAAAACATAGACAGATACAGAGATGCACACCCCCCCACTCATTCAAATACACACACACAGACACTCATGAATCAGTGATTCGTCAATAGATGGGATGTAAGCTACACACACAGACACACGGAAACACTGAAACACACCAAGGTCTCACACTTACACACACACACACACTCATGCACACACAAACACATACGTGTGCACCCCTGGTACCAATATTTGAAAAAATATTTTAATCAGTATCAATTGGCAATCATGGTGAGGCGACAAAATGGGCTTGTTAACCCAGAAGCATTATCAGAAATTCATGAGACATACGTTGCAACTGGATATATTACAAGAGAAATGTGTACGTGGAACCCTAAG
Organism: Notamacropus eugenii; assembly: GCF_028372415.1. Lineage (NCBI taxonomy): Eukaryota > Metazoa > Chordata > Mammalia > Diprotodontia > Macropodidae > Notamacropus > Notamacropus eugenii. Next base: position 23,368,250 of record NC_092879.1, on the reverse strand, counting down.
CAAAAGCAAAGAGTTCACAAACCAAAAAGCAGCTTGCATGCTTATGAGCTTGCCACTAAGGAAGGAGGAGAGAATAAAAATCTCCACCTAAATGGGAGAGGCATGGGAGGAGGAAAGGAACAGGAGGGATGGGAAAGGATTCTCCCAAGGGAACGGCTAAGACGATGGCCCAAACAGCATTCTTTTCCCTTGGGAATGGCTAGACCCTGAAGATAGTAGAATCTGGAAAATATGGCAACCCAAAAGACAAGTTCAGAGGACCCCTTAACATTCCCTTCCTGGTGGTCAAAGGCGACCCTTGCTTACGCTGATAACCAGAGAGAGTGCATTCGGTAAAACATCCCCATGAGTCCTACCCCAGAAGGCTCTACAAAAGCTAAGAGAAAGAAACACTTCACAAGCATAAAGGTCAACACCTGACAAGGGACCTTGGGCGTTTTCATCTCTAGGGGGCGCTACAGAATAGAATCAATTACAAAATGAGATTAGGATCATTAACCAAGCACAACACAAGCCACCATAAGAATGTTCAAATCAGGGACTAATCCAAAGGAGAAAAGCATGCAACACCAAGAAAATCGAGGGAACTTAGTGTACAGATGCAGAGAATAAAAGCCAAAAGGGTACAATAAGAGATATCGATATTTTTTTCTTTTTTAAAATAATATTTTATTTTTCCCAATTACATGTTAAAACAATTTTAAACACTTTTTGAAAAGTTATGATTTACGAGTTCTATCCCTTGCTCCCTCCTTCCCCCCGGCCACAAAAAGTAAGCCATTCCATATAGCTTAAACATGTACAATTATGTAAAACATTTAATGAACATAAATGGTAACAAACATTGCTTCCTTGCAATTTAGTACTCCTTCCCAATATTCATTCAATCAACACATTCCCACAAAGTTCCGGAGTCCCTGGCACATCTTTCTCTGGAGCAGTTTAGAAAATATCAAGTCCTCAAGGGTTTCACTGCATTGGGATTCCTTTCCAGGTTCGAAGTTGCTTGTAGAAACTCCTCAGATATTCCTGCCAAAATCTCTTACAAAACAGCTCTGGACACAAATTGGCATACACTCTCAAAAAATACTTCTTCACTAACTAGTTCATGTTGTGAAAGCAAGCTCAAACCCTGTAGTTCTGATCTTACTAACAGTAGACCTATAAGGGGAACAGCAAATTAGAAGCCCTTAGTTCACTTGAAATTTTAGAGAATTTAGGTTATAAATTCACCATGCTGTTTCCATCTTTATCTAAACTCTGTACTTGACCTAAATGCTATTAAGAATAAGGTAAAGCATACTGTTATATTGATATATGTAACACATTTCAAATACATATCATCTTTCAAGAAAATGTCAAGGAAAAATGCCCTAATATTCTGGAACCAGAGGGCAAAATAGAAATTGAAAAAAAATTCACTAATCACCTCCTGAAAGAGATCCCAAAATGAAAATTGCCCAGAATATTATATCCAAATTCCAGAGTTTGCAGGTCGAGGAGAAAATATTGCAAGCATTCACAAAGAAACAATTCAAGTATGGTGAAGCCACAGCCAGGATAACACAAGATTTGACAGCTCTACATTAAAGGATCAGAGGTCTTGGAATATATTCTGGAGGTCACAAGTGCTAGGATTACAACCAAGAATCACCTACCCAACCAAGCTGAGTATAATTTCTCAGGGGGAGAAGAGCTTAGGAAGGATTTTAAAAGCCAAATAACAGAAATAGAAGAAAAACTGACCAATGATTTTTAAAATATGAAAAAAGGAATCACAGAAGAATTTAAAAGGACAATTGGACAAATGGAAAAGGAGATGCAAAAGTTAACTGAAGAAAACAATTTGATAAAAATTAAAATCAGGCAAGTAGAAGCTAATGACTCTAGGAGACATCAAGAATCAGTCAAACAAAATCTAAGGAATGAAAAGATAGAAAAAAATGCAAAATATCTCATTGGAAAAACAACTGACTTGGAAAATAGATTCAGGAGAGAAAAATGTAAGGATTATTGCTCTACCACAAAGCCATGATGAAAAAAGAACCTGGACAATATCTTCCAAGAAATAATCCAGGAAAATTGACCAGAAGTCCCAGATTCTGAGGGCAAAATACTCATCGAAAGAATCTACCGTTCACCTCCTGAATGGGATCCCAAACTAAAAACATGAAGGAATATTGTTGCCAAATTCAAGAACTATCAACTGAAGGAGAAAATACTGCAGGTGGCCAAAAAGAAACAATTCAAATATGAAGGAGCTACAGTCAGGATCACACAGGACCTTAAAGCTTCTACGTTAAAAAATCGGAGGGATTGGAATACGATATTCTGTAAGGAAAAGGAGCTGGGATTACAACCAAGGATCAATTACTCAGCAAAGCTGAACATAATATTTCAGGCAAGGGGATGAATATTCAATGAAATAAGGGCTTTTCAGGCCTTCCTGATGAAAGGTCAGAGCTCAATAGAAAACTTGATCTTCAAACACAGGTCTCAAGAGAGATATAAAAAGGTAAACAGAGGGAAAAAAACTTGTTATTCAATTTGGGCAAACTGTTTACATACCTATAAGGGAAGATGATACTTGGTAATCTTGAGAATTGTATATTTATCATGACATTTAAAAGGGATATACATAGATAGAGAGAGAAGTATAAAGTAAATGATGTTATGATAAAAATGTGATTTAAGAGTGTGAAAGAGATGTGAAAAGGAGGAGTCAGAAAAAGTCAAATTACATCACAGGAAGAGGCACAAAATTATAACCCATGAGAGGGAAAGAGGGGAGGGAGATGAGCATTGTTTGAGAGTTACTCTGATCAGATTGGGTTCAAAGAGGGAACAAACTCAGTTAAGTATAGAAATACAACTAGCTCTATAGGCAGTAGGAGGGGGAGGGGGAGAGAAAAGGGAGGGGAGGCTAAAAAGGAGGGAAGAAGTAGTATGGGAAAAGGGGATTAAAAGGGAAGGGGGTTGAAGGAAGGGAGGGAAGACTGAGGGAGGCAGTGGTCAAAAATTAAAACTGTTGTGGAGGGGACAGGAGAAGGGAGAACTAAAAGCGTAAACAAGGGGAAAGGGGATGGAGGGAAAGAAACAGATAGTAATCATAACTGTGTATGTGAATGGGATGAACTCTCTCATAAAATAGAGACAGATAGCAGAACGGATTAAAAACTACAATCCAACAGTATGTTGTTTACAAGAAACACATTTGAAACAGGGGCATATACAAAGGAAAAAGGGAAAAGGCTGGAGCAGAATATATTGTGCTTCAGCTGATGTAAAAAAAAGCAGGGGTAGCAATCCTAATCTCAAACAAAGCAAAAGCAGAAGTAGATCTAATCAAAAGAGATAAGGAAGGAAATTATATCCTGTTAAAGCGTACCATAGACAACGAAACAATTTCATTACCAAACATACATGCTCCAAGTGGTATAGCATCCAAATTCTTAGAGAAGTTAAGGGAGTTACAGGAAGAAATAGTCAGCAAAACTATACTAGTGGGGGACCTTAACCTCCCCCTCTCTGAACTTGATAAATCTAACCTCAAAATAAGCAAGAAAGAAGTTAAGAAGGTGAATAGAACTCAAGATAAGGTAAATATGACAGATTTCTGGAGAAAACTGAATGGGGAGAGAAAGGAATATACATCTTTCTCAGCGGTACATGGCACAAATACAAAAACTGACCATGTACTAGGACATAAAAACCTCACAATCAGTGCAGAAAGGCAAAGATACTCAATGCATCCTTCTCAGATAATAATGCAATAAAAATCATATGTAGAAATATAGTGGAAATATAAACCAAAAATTAATTGGAACTAAATAATCTAATACTAAAGAATCAGTGGGTTAAACAACAAATTATGGAAACCATCAACAACTTCATTCAAGGGAATGACAATAATGAGACAACCTACCAAATCTTATGAGATAGTGCAAAAGCAATTCTTAGGATAAGTTTTATAGCTTTGAATGCCTACACAACTAAAATAGAGAAAGAGAAGATCATTGAATTGGGCATGAAGCTGAAAAAGCTCAAAAAAGGACAAATTGAAAATCTCCAATACCAAATTAGGAATACTAAAAACCAAAGGAGAGATTAATAAAATTGAAATTAAGAAAAGTATGGAACTAATAAATAAAACTAAGAGTTGGTTTTCTGAAAAAAACCAATACAATTGATAAACTTTGGTCAATGTGATTTAAAAAAAGAAACAAGAAAACCAAATTGCCAATATCAAAAATGAAAAGGGTGAAATAACCTCCAATGAGGAGGAAATTAAAACCATAATTAGAAATTACTTTGCCCAACTATATGCCCATAAATTCAACAATCTAAATGAGATGGATGATTACTTTAAAAAATATAAATTGCCCAGATTAACAGAAGAGGAACTTGAATACTTAAATAACCCCATCTCAGAAAAGGAAATTGAACAAGCCATCAATTAACTCCCTAGGAAAAAATCTCCAGGGCCAGATGGATTTACAAGTGAATTCTATCAAACATTTAAAGAACAGTTTACTTTCCAATAATATATATATATATATATATATATATATATATATATATATATATATATATATATATATATATATATATATATATATATATATATATATATATATATATATATATATATATATATATATATATATATACTATTCGGGAAAACTGGTGAAGAAATAGTCCTACCAAGTTCTTTTTATGATACAAATATGGTTCTGATACCTAAAGCAGGAAGAGCCAAAACAGAGAAAGAAAATTATATACCAATTTTTCTAATGAATATAGATGCAAAAATTTTTTAAAAGATATTAGCAAAAAGAATACAGCAACTTATCATGAGAGTAATACATTATGATCAGGTGGGATGTATACCACGAATGCGGGACTGGTTCAATATTAGGAAAACTATTAACATTATTGATCATATCAACAACAAAACTAACAGAAACCACATGATTATCTCAATAGATGCAGAAAAAGCTTTTGACAAAATATAACACCCATTGAAAACACTGGAGAGCATAGGAATAAATGGAATTTTCCATAAACTAATAAACAGTATCTACCTAAAACCACCAGCAAGTATTATATGCAATGGGGATAAGCTAGATGCATTTCCACTAAGATCAGGGGTGAAATGAGAATGTCCATTATCACCACTGTTATTCAATATGGTATTAGAAATGCTAGTTGTATCAATAAGAGAAGAAAAAGAAATTGAAGGAATTAGAATAGGCAAAGAAGAAACTAAGTTATCACTCTTTGTAGGTGATAGGATAATATACTTAGATAATCCCAGGGAATCAAGTAAAAAGCTACTTGAAATAATAAATAACTTTGGCAAAGTTACAGGTTACAAAATAAACCAGATAAATCATCTGCATTTCTATATATTACTAACAAAGCCCAACAGCAAGAGATAGAAAGAGAAATCCCATTTTACCCTACAGTAGGCACTACAGAATATCTGGGAGTCTACCTGCCAAAACAAATCCAGGAGCTATATAAACACAATTACAAAACACTTTTCACACAAATAAAGTCAGATCTAAGTAAGTGGAAAAACATCAGTTGTTCGCGGATAGGCCGAGCTAACAAAATAAAAATGACAACTCTACTTAAATTAATTTACTTATTCAGTGCCATATCAATCAAACTACCAGATAATTATTTTCTAGAGCTAGAAAAAATAATATCAAAATTCATCTGGAAGAACTAAAAGTCCATAATGTCAAGGAACTAATGAAAAGAAGCAATAGGTAAGGTGGCCTAGCCCTACCAGATGTCAAATTGTATTATAAAGCAGCAATTATCAAAACCACTTGGTACTGGCTAAGAAACAGAGGGGTAGACCAGTGGAATATGTTAGGTACTCAAGACACAGTAGTCAATGAATATAGCAATCTACTGTTTGATAAACCCAAGGACCCCAACTTCTTGAATAAGAACTCACTGACACAAGGGAAAACTGGAAAACAGTGTGGCAGGAACTGGGCATACACCAATGCCTGACACCATACACAAGAATAAAGTCCAAATGAATACATGATCTAGGTATAAAGATTGATATTATAAAGAAAATTAGGGGAGCAAGGAATAATGTATTTGTCAGATTTATGAAGAATGGAGAAGTTTATGACCTAAGAAGATATAGATTACATTATGAAGTGCAAAATGGATAATTTTGATTACATTAAATTGAAAAGTTTTTGCACAAACAAACCCAATGCAAGCAAGATTAGGAGGGAAGCAGAAAACTGGGAAAGAATTTTTGCAACTAGTGACTGTGATAAAGGCTTCATTTCTAAAACATATAGAGAACTGAGTCAATGCACAAGAATACAAGTCATTCTCCAATTGATAAAACGTCAAAGAATATGAACAGGCAGTTTTCAGAGGAAGAAATTAAAGCTATTTATAACCATATGAAAAAATGCTCTAAATCACTATTGATGAGAAATGCAAATCAAAACAACTCTGAGGTACCACATCACATCTATCAGATTGGCTAACATGACAAAACAGGAAGATGATAAATGTTGGAGAAGATGTGGGAGAGTTGGAACACTGATTCATTGTTGGTGGAGCTACGAGTTGATCTAACCATTCTAGAGAGCAATTTGGAGCTATGCCCAAAGGGCTACAAAAATGTGCATATCCTTTGACCCAGCAATATCGCTTCTGGGACTCTGTCCCAAAGAGATCATAAAAATGGGAAAGGGTCCCATATGTACAAAAATATTTATAGCAGCTCTCTTTGTGGTGGCCAAAAACTGGAAATCAGGGGATACTCATCAATTGGGGAATGGCTGAACAAGTTGTGATATATGAATGTAATGGCATACTGTTGTGCTATGAGAAATGATGAATAGAAAGACTTCAGTAAAGCCTGGAAAGACTTAATTTAATTCTTCTATGCAACATGTATTTAATATGGATGTACATGTAGAACCTATATAAGATTACACGCCATCTCAGGAAGGGAGTGGGGGTGGGGGGAGAAAGCTAAGATATATGGAAGTGATTGCCAAACACTGAAAACAAATAAAGTAATTTACTTTTTTAAAAAGTACTAAGGGCCTCAGTCTGACAGGGACAACTCAGAAAGTCTTGAAAGAAACCAGAATTACAAATTGCTGGTCCAATCAGACAGGGCTGTAGACAGGGATGTACTGGTAAATATTAAATGACCACCATCAAGACCCAGTGGGATCACCTTGAAGGAATGGGAATATACCCCCCCCCCAAACACACACCTTTTCTCAACCCATCCTCTCTCTAGGAGGCCTAGATCTTATGGGGTCAAAGTAGATCAACACCAAGACAAAGGCAAAGCCCACTCTTGAAGTGATGATAAGTTGGGTGGGTCCTTCGGATCTATTAGAGTGAATGGAACCATAAAAAGATATCCCTTTTTGCAGCAAATTCAATATATTTTCAACACTTGTAAAAGAACTTTGAAAGAGTAATTTTTTAGACATCAGTCAATACAGACGAGGGTTTTTATTCTATCAGCTAATTATGCATTGGAATCAACACAGAAAACCTCAGGCATTGGTGCACAGAGATAAAGCAGGGAAAAGAAAAGCAAGAAGGGGCAGGTACCCAGCCCCTGTCCCAGCTAACCCTGTTGAAGTAGCCATTTCTTCAGCACTAGCAATGTTCCATCAAGGTCTTTGGTCACTGAGCAGTCACCCAGGTCCTAAGTGCTGAGGTGTGGAGTCATCAGAATGCCAAGTAGACAACTTTTGATCTGGTCATCTAGGTAGGTGGGAAGGGTCCCACTCGGCATCCCAGTCTCTATGTCCATTACTGCAAACACTAGTCACTGTTCTGCAAGAGAAGAGGCTTCCTCCATGGAAGTAGTTAAGGGAAAATTTAAAGAAACAACATCAACCACAAAATGTTTTGGCAAGATATGGGCTGATATACCCAAAAGGTAGATTGGCTCTGGGAAATGCTAATCTGGCAGGAGCCAAGACCACCAAGTCTTTACCCATCTATTTGCTGGTACTCAGCAGAAGCTTCCTGGCATTCACGGGCTGCTGTAAATAGCTGAGAAGGATCGTATACTAGATGTTGCAGGAAATCTTGCAAATGGCTCAGCAGCACATGGAGGATGCCCTCACTCAGAGGCATGCAAGCCAGCATGGAGCCCATCTGTGGGATGAGGTGCAGCAGGTGAGCACCTCTGTAGATCTGGGACTTCTGACAAATGGGGTAGCTGGTCAGGACTTGGGCAAACTGAGGTCTCCCAAAGTTGTAGAGCAGATGGGTTAATGATGAACAGGGTGATTTCAGAGAAACCTGGGAAGACCTATTTGAAATGGCAAAACAAAATGAGCAGAACTAGGAAAACATTGGGTTTTTTATTTGCTATGCTCAGAATTTTTTAAATTTTTTAACTTAATAGTATTTTTTCTAATTACATATAAAGATAGTTTTCAAAGTTAATGTCTGTAAGATTTTGAGTTCCAAATTTTTCTCCTTCCCTTCCGTCTCTACCTCTTCCCCCAGACAGCAAACAATTCGATATAGGTTAAACACATACAATCATATTAAACATATTTCCTCATTAGTTATGTTGTGAAAGAAGAATCAGAACAAAAGGGAAAAATCATGACAAAGAAAGAAATAGTGTAACTAGTATGGTTTGATCTGCATAAAGACTCCACAGTTCTTTCTCTGGAAGTGGTTAGCATTTTCCATCAGGAGTCTTTGGGAATTTGTCTTGGATCATTGTATTGCTGAGAAGAGCTAAGTCTATCAACAACAAAACTAACAGAAACCACATGATTATCTCAATAGATGCAGAAAAAGCTTTTGACAAAATACAACACCCATTCCCATTGAAAACACTGGAAAGCATAGGAATAAATGGAACTTTCCATGAAATAATAAACAGTATCTATCTAAAACCATTAGCAAGCATTACATGCAATGGGGACAAGCTAGATGCATTTGCTGCAATTGCTGCTGAGCATCACACAATGTTGCTATTGCTGCGTACAAGGAGCAGGAGAACACTATGAAAAATGCTACCCACTTCCTGAGAGAGAGAGAACTGATTGTCTCTGAGTACAGAATGAAGCTTCTTCTTTTTAACTTTATTTTTCTTGCTTTTTTTTCCACATGACTAATAGAGAACATGTTTTGCATAACATCACACCTATAATGTATATCATATCGCTGGCTTCCTTAGTGAGGGAGGGGCAAGAGGATGAAAAAGAATTTGGAACTCAAAAAAGTGAATGTTAACGTTTTAATAATTTTTTTTTAAAAAGTCTTTTTAGTAATATTTGGAAATGCAGATGATTTATGTGGGTTTATTTTGTAACCTGCAACTTTGCCAAAGTTGTGTATTATTTCAAGTAGTTTTTCACTTGATTCTCTGGGATTTTTCTTAATCAAATTGACCAAAGGTTTACCAATTTTATTGGTTTTTTTCATAAAACCAACTCTTAGTTTTATTTGTCAGTTCCATACTTTGCTTAATTTCAGTTTTATTAATCTTTCCTTTAGTTTTCAGTATTTCTAATTTGGTATTTACTTGGGGACTTTCAATTTGTTCTTTTTCAAGCTTTTTCAGCTGAATGCCCAATTCATTAATCTCCTCTTTCTCTATTTTATTCATATAGGCACTCAAAGATATAAAACTTCCCCTAAGAACTGCTTTTGCAGTATCCCATAAGATTTGGTAGGTTGTCCCATTATTGTCATTCTCTTGAATGAAGTTGTTGATTGTTTCTATAATTTGTTCTTTAATCCACTGATTCTTTAGTATTAGATTGTTTAGTTTCCAATTAGTTTTTGGTTTATATTTCCATGGCCTTTGATTACACTTAAGTTTTATTGCACTATGATCTCAGAAGGATGCATTGACTATCTCTGCTTTTCTGCACTGGATTGTGAGGTTTTTATGGCCTAGTACACAGTCAATTTTTGTATTTGTGCCATGTACCACTGAGAAAAAGATATCTTCCTTTCTATTCCCATTCAATTTTCTCTAGAGATCTGTCATATCTACCTTATCCAGAATTCTATTCACCTCCTTAACTTCTTTTTTGTTTATTCTGAGGTTAGATTTAACAAGTTCAGAGAGTGGGAGTTTGAGGTCCCCCACCAGTATAGTTTTGCTGTCTATTTGTTCCTGTAAGTCCCTTAACTTCTTCTCTAAGAATTTGGATGCTATACTACTTGGAGCATGTATGTTTGGTAATGAAATTGCTTCATTGTCTATGGTACCTTTTAGCAGGATATAATTTCCTTCCTTATCTCTTTTGATTAGATCTACTTCTGCTTTTGCTTTGTTTGAGATTAGGATTGCTACCCCTGCTTTTTATACATAAGCTGAAGCACAACATATTCTGCTCCAACCTTTTACCTTTTCCCTGTGTGCATTCCCCTTTTTCAAATGTGTTTCTTGTAAACAACATTTTGTTGGATTATGGTTTTTAATCCATTCTTCTATCCATCTCCGTTTTATGGGAGAGTTCATCCCATTCACATACACAGTTATGATTACTATCTGTTTCTTTCCCTCCATACCCTATCCCCTTGTTTACACTTTTAGTTCTCCCTTCTCCCGTCCCCTCCACAACAGTTTTAATTTTTGACCACTGCCTCCCTCAGTCTTCCCTCTCTTCTTTCAGCCTCCTTCCCTTTTAATCCCCTTTTCTCTTACTACTTTTTCCCCTCCCTTTTAGGCTCCCCTCCCTTTTCTTTCCCCCTTCCCCTCCTACTGCCTATAGAGCTAGTTGTATTTCTATACTTAACTGAGTTTGTTGTACCCTCCTTGAATCCAATCAAATGAGAGTACCTTTCAAACAGTGCTTATCTCCCTCCCCTCTTTCCCTCTACTGTAATATATCTTTGTGCCTCTTCCTGTGATGGAATTTTTTTTTCTGCCTCCTTTTCACATCTTCCATTACAATCCCTTTGCACCCTTAAATTATATTTCTTATCATCACATCATTTAATTTATACCCACTCCCTCTATCTATGTATGTCCCTTTTACATTTCATAATAAATATATAATTCTCAAGATTAACAAGTATCATCTTTCCGTATAGAGATGTAAACAGCTTGCTCATATGTGTAGCAACTTTTTTCCCCCTGTTTACATTTTTATGCCTCTCTTGAGACCTGCATTTGAAGATCGAATTTTCTATTGAGATCTGGCCTTTTCATCAGGAAGGTCTGGAACACTAATTCATTGTTGGTGAAGCTGTGAGTTGATCAAACCATTCTGGAGAGCAATTTGGAGCTATGCCCAAAGGGCTACAAAAATATGCATACCCTTTGACCCAGCAATATCGATTCTGGGACTCTATCCCAAAGAGATCATAGAAATGGAAAAGGGTCCCACATGCACAAAAATATTTATAGTAGCTCTCTTTGTCATAGCCAAAACCTGGAAATCAAGGGGATGCGCGTCAATTGGGGAATGGCTGAACAAGTTGTGGTATATGAATGTAATGCAATACTATTATGCTATGAGAAACTATGAACAGGAAGACTTTAGAGAAGCCTGGAAAGACTAATATGAACTGATCCTGACTGAAAGGAGCAGAACAAGGAGAACTTTGTATACAGCAACAACCACAGTGTGCCAGGAATTTTTCTTGTAGACTTAGTACTTCATTGAAATGAATGGACTTAAAAAAATTTCCAGTGGACTCTTCAGGCAAAAAACCTTCCACATTCAGAGAAAGAACTACGGAATTGGACTGCAGACAGAAACAGACCATTTTCTTTTGTATTATGTTATGTTTTGTTTTGTTTTATGGTTTCCCCCATTCATTTTAATTCTTCTATGCAACATGCATTTAATAGGAATGTACGTATAGAACCTATATAAGATTGTATGCTGTCTCAGGGAGGTAGTGGGGAGGGAAGGAGGAATGAGAGGGAGGGAGTGGGGAAAAAATCTAAGATATTTGGAAGTGATTTTCTAACACTGAAAACAAGTAAAATAATCCAATTTTTTAAAAAAGCTTTTTAAAAGTTCATAAGGGAATAAAGATGTAAACAGAATTTCAAGAAACAGAAATGCAAGGAGAGGAGCAAAACTAAAGCGCCACAGGCCAAAGCCCACAATCCCTCCCCCAACAAGTAAATCAATGTATTTTGTGAGAAGGAATTTCAGAGTGGGGGTATGCATAGATGGGGTGAGGGGAAGCAGGGGCAGAGGGAAATGGATGATGTATCCTTATTAAGATGAAGGCTCCACAAAGACGTGATGGTGTTTTCTATGGTCTCTTGATAATACAAAGGACTGCAAGTGGATGGGAAAGGTGGTAGGAAAAAAGGAATTGATTATGGAAAAATTAAGAGGGAAGATCTCAATCCAACCTGGAAAGGACAGGGGTTCCTCCTAACTTCTCCAAGAGTGTTGTCTCCATGAATAATGTTTTGGCCTAGCAGAAGGGATGTATGAGCTCCTAGGGGCACCTAGTACCCAGAAAGGTGAGGGAGGAAAGTAGCATGAACAAGAGATAGATCGACCAAGGAGAACAATCATGAAGAGGGTAGTATGTTGAAACGGACTACATGATTGGAACACAGAATATTTTTTTTTTACTTCGAGTCTTCTATCCAACCTTATTTCCCTCACATATTGATACATATTTTAAAGAGTGAGGTAGAGCAGTGGCTGTTACAAGTTATTTGTGGAGATACTAGGTCAAGGGAGATACTCCCCTGAGGAATTGGAGAAGGTTTTCCTACCCACATAGACCTCCCTTTTCTTGAAGCTCTCCTTGGATATTGGGGGATGTTTTCTCACCTCCTCATTCAAATCCTTATTGATCTTTATAATTTTGTTATCTTTACTTTTGATTTTCTGGTGTGTTGCTGTTTACATTGTTTTCATCTAGCATCAGTACTTTCCTCAGTTTACGTAGATTTTTCCATGCTTTTCTGTATTCATCACATACCTAATTTTGATAGTATTGACCACAGAGTAGCAATTCATTACATTCATGTACAATTTGTTTAGCCATTCTGCCTTTGATGGGCACGTACTTTTGAAGCATCAAATTTTTATCTATCACAAAAAAAGTGCTGTTACAAATATTTCAGACTATGTGAGAACTTTTTTCTTATCAATAGCTTCCTTAGGGCATAAACTCAGTACTGGAGTCTCCAGTTCAAAGGAATAGACACTTTAATCACTTTTTTGGATAATTCCAACTTGCTTTCCAAAATAGTTGTACCATTTCACAGTTCCACCTACAACGTATTAGTGTGTCTATCTTCTCACAACTGAGAACACTGGAGACAGTATTGAATGTTGCCATTTTTTGGTCATTTTTGCCAATTTGCAGGTTGTGAGATAAAACCTCAGAGCTGTATATTATATTAATAA
>NC_092879.1:22332362-22449862 GCF_028372415.1 Notamacropus eugenii | reverse complement strand
CATGCATTGATTTAGAGGGCACTGAGAAGGAAGCCTGCCCCAGCAATCATCCCCCATTTGGACAACAAATATTTAGTATGGGCATCTATTACGTGACAGGGACCTGGCTAAGTGCCAAGGATGCAAACAGTTTACATTTTTCCAATGTTTGAGGAGACACTAGCAGTTTGGAGAATCAGAATAGACTCTTCCTTTAGCCCCAGTGATGGCAGATGAAACGTTTAAGTTTAGAGGACAGTCAGCCAATTTGCTAGAAAAGAGCAGGTGTCAATGAGATTAATATTTGAGAAGCTAGATCATGAAAGGCCAAAGGAAAGAGTTTGAATTTTCTCCTCAAAGCAATAAGCACTTCCTATCTGGGTAACCTTGGACAAGTCCTTTCTCCTCCACTGGCAAGACTTAGAAGCAGGGAGGCCAATTAGTAGACTCTAGCAATAATCCAGGCAGGAGGGGGACTAGTCTCAGGCCTGGACTAGTATGATAGCTGTGACAGTAAAGAAAAGAGGCAAGACTGGAGATATATTACGGCAGTAAAATTGGCCAGAATTGGAAAATGGACTGAGTGGTGGAGGATGAGGTAGGTGGTGCTGCAGCGGGATAGAACACTGGCCTGGATTCAGGAAGACTCTTCTTCATGGGTTCAAATTCAGCCTCAGACACTTCCTAACTGTGTGACCTTGGGCAAGTTATTTAATCCTGTTTGCCTCGATTTCTCCATCTGTCAAATGAACTGGAGAAGGAAATGTCAAATCACGCCAGTATCTTTGCCAAGAAAACCCCCAAATGGTGTCACGAAGGACACAACTGAAAAATGACTGAGTAGAGGATGACCTTAAGGTTTTGAACCTGGGTGACTAGAAGGATGTTAGTGCCCCAGATAGAAATAAGGAACTTACAAAGAGGGGTGGATTTGGGGAGAAGAGAGTGAATTCAGTTTGGAACATGTTGAATTTGAGATGTTTATAGGATATCCAAGTAGAAATGGCTAGCAGGCAGCTGGTGATTCAGTCATAGGAATCATAGCCAAATCCATGGGAACTGATGCCTGAAATATTACCATTAGATAGTCATTCCTTTGGCTAAAAGTCATTCCTTGTTAAGATGCAACAATCCCTTTGTAGAAGTTGTGCCTTAGGCCACATCAACCTTTGGCCTTTCATGTCCTTTTCTAAGACGAGGTTGTGTAGGGGAAAGGGCAATGAGAGGGGGGGAGGAGGAGGAGGAATACAACAGCATGAGTTAGTGGAAAGAAAACTGTTTAGGGAGACAGTGGACTTCACTCAAATTCTGGCTTTTGTCACTTCTTATATGGGTGACCTTGGACAAGTCCTTTCTCCTCCACTGGGTCTGTTTTCTTCTCTGTTAAAGTGAGAAGATGAAGTCTAGATGAATTCTAATTCCCCTTTCAGCTTTAAATCTATGATCCAATGACTCTGGGCTCATCAAGGAGAGGGGACAGTCTGGGCACCAAAGATCAACTTAATAATTTTGCCCTGTGGATGTTTATTTATCTGAAAAGGACACAGAAATAATCAGTTTGTTTTTGTGACTCTAATACCTAGCACAGCGTGCCTAGCAGGCACATGATAAAACCTCATTGCATGTTGAGTTTGTGTTTGTGTGTGTATGTGTGTGTGTGCACACACATGTGTTTTTATATATGTAGGTCTCTGTAGATCTTGATATGCTTTGCCTCTCTGTCCCCTTCTCTGTCCTTCCTATCCCCAATCCTCTCACTACCCCAAGACCCCTCACAGTAAACACTTGCTACCATTCCAGGGTCAGTCACCCCAACATTGTGGCTCTTGAAGACGTCCATGAGAGCAGCTCTCATCTCTACCTGGCCATGGAATTGTGAGGGACATGGGACACTGGAGGGGGTGGGAAGGGAGTGGCCCACTGGGGGTCAGGAGGAGGGGATTGGGCTCTGGAGGAGGTGGGGAGGGGGCAGCCCACTGGAGATCAGGAGGAGGGCAGACCCCTAATGGTATCTGAACCAAACTCAATAAGCATTGATGAGGTGTTTCCTATGGGCCAGATGTTATGCTAAGTGCAAAATTAAGTGACTTCTATTCTATTGGAGAGAGGTGGGCTGCTGCCTGGGGAAGTGAGTGGAAGGGTAAGCCCCTATGCCCCCTTCTCTCCAGGGTGACAGGAGGAGAGCTGTTTGAACGCATCATGGAACGGGGCTCGTACACAGAGAAGGATGCCAGTCACCTGGTGGGGCAGGTCTTGGGAGCTGTCTCCTACTTACATAGCCTGGACATCGTGCACCGTGACTTAAAAGTATCTAAGCTGAAACATGGGAGCCCTGAGCTGCCTTTCCCCCAGAGCCAAACTCACCCTCCATAGCCAAGATTGGGACAGTCCTGGGGATAGCAGGCCATCTGTACTCCTCTAGGGAGCCTAGAAATCTTGGGAGGCCGAGCAGGAGCTAATTCCTAGGGCCCAGGCCTTGGATCTCCTTCCCCCAGGCCCAAACTCCCTGCCCAGACCTGGGACCTGGACTGCCCCCAAATTAGGTATTAGAGCTCCCAGGGGCCTAGTTGGAGCCCTGGGCCTCCTCAGATGTCAACACCGCCTTTTCTCTTCAAACTTCCTTTCTCCCCTTCAGCTAGACTTCCCTTCCTTCCCCCCCTCCCTGCCATCACCCCCCAGAGTTAGGGCTCCTTCATCCCCTCCTCATCTGTGTGTTCTCTCCAGCCTGAGAATCTCCTGTATGCCACCCCCTTTGAGGATTCTAAGATCATGATTTCTGACTTCGGCCTGTCCAAGATTCAGGAGAGCAACGTCTTGGGCACTGCCTGTGGGACCCCAGGCTATGTTGGTGAGGGCCAAGGCCTATGGGCATTGGTGGGTGGTGTCAGATGACATGGTGGGTGCCAGAGGGTTGTTGAATGGGGAAGGGACTTTAAAAAAGGGAACAGAGAGGGTTGGCCTGGTATGCAAATGCACAGTCCCTTGACCACGACCATGTTTTCCTCTGTGGGCTAGGCTGGCAGAGGGTGGTGTCAAGGGAACTGTATTTTCTGCCTCTTGAGCCTTATATACCTGTGTTTCTGTGTGCTTGCATACCTGTGTTCCCATGTGTGTGTCCATCTGTCTGTCTGTCTATCTGTCTTTCTCTGTGTCTGTGTCCTGGTGCCTGGCTCCCAGCCCCTGAACTCCTGGAACAGAAGCCCTATGGGAAGGCTGTAGATGTCTGGGCCTTGGGGGTCATCTCCTATATCCTGTGAGTTATTAGAGATGGGCATCTGGTTGTTCTAGCTGTCTGTCTACCCCTCAACTTGGAGGTCCCTTCCAGGGGGTGGACAGGGGATCCTAAGATACCCAACCCTTCAAAAGGTGGGAAGCTGAGAACTGAGACTAAGCCTGGGGATGGGGTAAAGCTTAGAGGGTTGGGAGGTGGGACCCTGAACAGGCTGATAACTCTGCCTCTCCTCCCACTGTTTGTCTCTCTCTCTCTCTCTCTCTCTCTCTGCCTCTCTCCTTTCTCTCTCTGTCTCTCTCCTCCCTCTGTCTCTCTCTCCTCTCTCTGTCTCTCTCCTCTTTCTTTGTCTCTCACCTTTCTCTGTCTGTCTCTGTCTGTTTCTCTGTCTGTCTCTCTGTCTCTCTCCTCTTTCTTTGTCTCTCACCTTTCTCTGTCTCTGTCTGTTTCTCTGTCTGTCTCTCTGTCTCTCTCCTCTCTCTCCTTTCTCTGTCTCTCTCTGTCTGTCTCTCTGTCTCTGTCTGTCTCTCTCCTCCCTCTGTCTCTCTCCTCTCTGTCTCTCTCCTTTCTGTCTCTCTATCTGTTTCTCTCTGTCTGTTTCTCTGTCTCTGTCTGTCTCTCTCCTCTCTCTGTCTGTCTGCCTCTCTCTCTTTTGTCTCCTAATCTCCTCTCTGGTACTTTTCCTGTCCCACGCTGCTCTGTTCCCCCAGTCTGTGTGGCTATCCCCCCTTCTATGATGAGAATGACTCGGAGCTCTTCAGTCAGATCCTGAAAGCCAACTATGAGTTTGACTCCCCATACTGGGATGACATTTCTGAATCGGGTGAGTTTTCAGCAATTCCTGGCTCTGGGAGGATAGAGTTCCAGGGCTTTCTTGAGAGTGGGGAGTGGTGGAGGGGGTCACTATGAACAGAGGGGCATTCCCTAACTGGGAACTTCCTACCTCCCAGCCAAAGATTTCATTCGGCACCTCTTGGAGAGAGACCCTGAGAGGCGGTTCAGCTGTGAACAAGCCTTGCAGCATCTTTGGTAAGCCCCTTTGGTAGTGGGTGGGTGCCCCCCTCTTTCCCCCTTGCCCCCTGACCCTCTGGATTCCTCTCCCTGCCCCTAGGATCTCTGGGGACACAGCCCTGGACAAGAACATTCTCAGTTCTGTCAGTGAGCAGATCCAGAAAAATTTTGCTCGCACCCACTGGAAGGTAAGATTGAAGGAGGTCAGAGAGGGTGATGGGGATTTCTTCAAAGATGTGAATGACTCCAGGCCCAGCTCTTAGGCTCTGCTCCTTAGTGGTGAGGATGATTAAGCTACTTCCTCTCTGGGCCCAGTGGTTTGAGGGAAATGTTTGTCTTCTGGATAGATTTTGGGGTGGAAGGGACTTGGGGACCCTGAGACAGATTGGGAAGAAGGATGAGGGCAAAACCAAGACTGATGGCCACTCTACCACACTCCAGAGGGCAATCAATGCCACATCCTTTCTTCGGCATATCACCAAGATGGGTCAGAGCACTGAGGCAGATGGGGATGAGGGAGGACAGCAGA
Organism: Notamacropus eugenii; assembly: GCF_028372415.1. Lineage (NCBI taxonomy): Eukaryota > Metazoa > Chordata > Mammalia > Diprotodontia > Macropodidae > Notamacropus > Notamacropus eugenii. The sequence continues at coordinate 22,445,114 of NC_092879.1, read as the reverse complement.
AAAAGTGATGATGCCTCCATGCCAACTGGTCATTCATTCATCAAGGTATGTTACTTCAGCCTGGTTGGGGAGCCCAGAGCAGGAGGATTCCTAAGTCACACAATCTGAGGCCTGTAGTGATTGCTTGGGGGTGGCAGGGGAAGGGCAAGGAAGGCTTCCTGGACAAGGTGGCACCCAAGCTGGACAACTCAGAATGGGAGGGGGGGGAGACACTCCAGGCAGGGGGCAAAGCTTCAGGGAGGAATGAGCTTTGTTAAGCAGTGTGCCAATGGAGGGGAGAAGAGAGAAAAGGTTGGTGGAGGAAGGTGGGGCCAGAAATTTCCCTTGGAATGTCAGGCTGAGAAGTTTGAGTTTCATCCTGTAGATAATAGGGAACCACAGCATTCCAGTTGAGCCTTCTGGAAGAATTGGAGAAGAGGGGTGGTGGTCAGGAAGCTAGGAAAAATGGAGCAGGACTCTCAGCCTTAGTTTCCTTTCTCCCATTCCCCAATTCAGAAATCCCTTCACCTGGAGCTGGAAGTTCTGGAAGAGGAGCCCGCTCTTTGGCTCTAATGGATGTTATTATCAATTTCTCTCCTGCCTGTGCCCTAAGTGCCCTCCTCCTCTTTCCCTCCCCCCCACCCTGCTCCGTCATAACTATCTGTGCCTGGCACCCCTGCCCCGGCAATTACCGGGTCTCATAGTTTGGGCTGGATTGTCTGGAAAAATATGTGTTTGTATATGTGTGTGTGTGTGTGTGTTTGCGCGCGTGCATGCGTGTGTGTGTGTGTGTGTGTGTGTGTGTGTGTGTGTGTGTGGCACAGGGGCTGGAGGTGGAGGGAAGTCTGGGGAATCCCTCTGACTTGAGAGGAAATACTGGTGCTGCAGGGAGAGGGGGGTGAGGTGTTGAGGTTTCAGTCAAAGTGTAGCCTAGGAAGTTGGAAGGAGCTGGAGCTAGAAGCTTGACTGTTGCTCCCGTCCTGCTCCCCATTGGGGGGTGGGGTGGGAGTGGGGGCTGGACCTGGGGTTTTCTTAAGTTTTGCTGAAAGGGACCATTAAAGGTTTGGGGTCTCAACCCCTTCATAGGGGAAGCAGTGAAGAGGAAAGTGGAGATGGGGGGAGATCAGTGATGGAGACTTTTGAAGATAAGAGCTTTTGGGCTGTTGGGTGAGCTATTTTCACACTTAAAGCCTGCCTTTCTCCAATAGTTAACATGGATGGCCATGGACTCAGTTGGCCTATTAAAGTTCTGCCTAGCTCAGAATTCGTTGCCTCCATGAATGGGGATCCCTTTCCCTCTTCCTTCTGGCCCAGGGCATGTCTGTCTGTCTGTCTGTCTGTCTGTCTATGTCTATCTATCTATCTATCTATCTATCTATCTATCTATCTATCTATCTATCTATCTATCTATGGTCCTTCCTGTCCCTAGCAGCCCTAGTCCCCCAGCATTTGCCATTTCATCAAGCAAATAAAATTATTAAAAAAAAAAAAAAAGAGGATGTGATCATTGGAGGGGTGTGTGTATGTGTGTGTGTGTGTGTGTGTGTGTGTGTGTGAGAGAGAGAGAGAGAGAGAGAGAGACAGACAGACAGACAGACAGACTTTACTCTTTTATTCTTTCTAATCCTGGTTGCAGCTACCTCACCAACTTCTTTCTCCCACCCTCACCCCACCCGCAACTCAACAATTCTGAAGTCATGAATCACAATCAGATCAACTCAGCCGTTGTTCCTGGATAGGGTGTGTCAATCTACTTCTCTATGGCCCCATTCAGTGCCCCTTCCATCTCCCTTAACTTTTTGCATTAAGGTCCTCTTCCTTGGTCACTATTCCCTTATGTTTCCCTTGTTTCCTCAGTTAGAATACAAGTTCCTTGAGAGCAGGAACTGCCTAGCTTTTGTATTTTGCTCCTCAGCCCTTAGCATAGTACTTAGCATCTAATAAATGCTTAATATACAGTTTTTCATTCATTTATTATATGTTTGAGTGTGTATGCAAATATTCTCTTTGGGTTCTCTCGGCTCTTCATTTGGATCACTGGGACCTTCCATGGATAATGGGGAGCTTTGCCTTCTGGACTTCAGTCTCCTGGGGATGACAGGTTTTGGAGGGGAGGATGTCTGGAGGTGGATGGGTACTGGAGATCCCTGAAAACTGAATGAGAACAGGGTTCTTCCAATAGAGGGTGATCGAAGTTACATTCTTCCTTCAACATGTCACCAAGATGGGGCAGAACACTGAGGGAGATGGCAGTGGGGGCCCTACCATTTCTTCTATCCTGTGTCTTTGGGCTGGGCTGCTTTCTCTCCATGCCAATTGAAGACCGGAAGGTGTTCAGCAAAGGCCAGGTTCTCCATGCTGGGGACTTTACATTTCATTCATACCAACAAGGACTGTGGTAGCATCTGAGGATACGAATCACGAAAATGTTCTTGCTTTCCAGAAACATAGTCTACTGATGAGAAGTGTGTGCGTGAAAAAGTCTTTGTGAAGTATGTTCATTTCAGATCAGATCTGAGATTTTGGTGGCATAGGAAACATCCACTGTTTCCTAACTCCCTCTACAATGCAGGCCAATGACCACTCTATAACTTCTAGTGTTGGAGAGTTACTTGGAGCCCTGAGAGGTTAAGTAATTTGTACAAGGTCACACATCCAGGATATCAGAGGCAGGACATAAACTGATTCCCAGGTCAGCTGTCTCCTTCCTACAATACACTGTTTTACCAAGACATACAATTAAAAACCATTTTTAAAAATTCATTTTTTCGTTACATTTGTAAGTTCCAAACTGTCTCCATCTCTCCCTTCCTACCCCACACTAGAGGTCACCATTTGATACATATGTACATATACACATACATATACATAGACACATAGATACATATAAAACCATACTACGCGTACTTCTATTTATAATTTTTCTCTGGAAGTGGATACCATCTTTCTTCATGAGTCCTTTATAGTTGATTTGAATATTTATATTATTCAGAATAATTTAATCATTTACAGTTGTTCTTTGAACAATTTTGCTCTTATTGTATACAAGGTTCTCTTGGTTTTGCCATTTTACTCTTTATCACTTCCTTTTTACATGTGTCTTTCCATGTTTTTCTACAGTCATGGAGCTTTTCATTTCTTACAGCTCAGTAGTATTCTATCACAATCATATGCCACAACTTGTTCAACCATTGCCCATTTGATGTGCATCCTTACAGTTTCCAATTCTTTGCCACCACAAAGGGAGCTGCTATACATATTTTATTTTACTTATTTTTTAAATTAATTTTATTTATTTTCAGTGTTCTACAATCACTACCATATATAACTTAGATTTTTTTCCCTCCCTCCCCAAGACGGCATACAATTTTATATAGGTTCTACACATACATTCCTATTAAATACATTTTCACTATAGTCGTGCTGTGTAGAAGAATTAAAATGAGTGGGAGAAATCATATAGCAAACCAAAATGTAATACACATACGCACACACAAAAGTGATCTGCTACATTCTGCGATTGAATTCCATAGTTCTTTCTCTGGATGTGGAAGGCATTTTGCCTTAAAAGACCATTGGGAATTTTTTTAAGTCCCTGCATTGCAACGAAGTTCCAAGTCTACCAGAAGAAACTCTTGAATACTGTGGTTGTTGCTGTGCACAAAGTTCTCCTGATTCTGCTCTTTTCACTCAGCATCAGTTCATATAGGTCTTTCCAGGCCTCTCTGAAGTCTTCCTGTTCATCATTTCTTGTAGCACAATAGTATTCCATTACATTCATATACCACAATTTATTCAGTCATTCCCCAATTGATGGACATCCCCTTAATTTCCAGTTTTTGGCCACCACAAAGAGAGCTGCTATAAATATTTTTTTACATGTGGGACCCTTTCCCATTTTTATGATCTCTTGGGGATACAGTCCTAGAATGCTATACATATTTTAGAACATATAGTTTCCTTTCCTTTTTCCCTGATCACCTTGGGAAAACACCTAGTAGTGAGTGGTATTGCTGAGTCAAAGAGTAAACATAGTTTTATAAATTCTTTGGAATAATTCCAGATTACTCTCCAACATGGTTGAAACAGTTCACAGTTCCACCAAAAGTGTACTAGCAACTCAATTTTTCTACATCCCCTCCAACATTTGTCATTTTCCTCCTCTATCATTTTAGCCAATCTGATAGGTGTGATATGACATCTCAAAGTTGCTTTAGTTTGCATTTCTCTAATCAATAATGATTTAGAGAATTTTTATATGATTAGAAATTTTGATTTCTTCATCAGAAAACTCCCCGTTCATATCATTTGATCATTTATCATTTGGGGAATGACTCACATTTTTACAAATCTGAAGTTCTTTATATATTTGAGATATGAGACCTTTATCTGAGAAACTGTCTATAAAAATTTCCCCCCAATATCCTGCTCTCCTTCTAATCTTGGCTACATTGGTTTCATTTGTACAAGCCTTTTTTAATTGAATGTAATCAAAATTATCCATTTTATATCTTACAGTGCTCTTTAGCTTTTCACAAATTCTTGTCCTATCCATAAATTCGATAGGTAACATGTTTCATGTTCTTCTAATTTTCTTATGATATCTCCCTTTATATCTAGGTCATGTATCCATTTTTACCTTATCTTGGTAAATGGTGTAAGATATTGGTCTATGCCCAATTTCTGACAATCTGCTTTCCAGTTTTCCCAACAGTTCTTAACAGATAGTGAATTCTTATCCCAGAAGCTTAAATTTTTACAATTATCAAACACAAGGTTACTATAATCATTTACCACTGTGTATTGTATGTCTGAGGGCCGTAGCCAGTTATCCTGATCTATATCTAGCCGCTGGATCCAGATGGCTCCAGAGGAGAAAGTGAGGCTGGTGTTTTTACCACAGCCCTCCCTCACTTAAATCCAATTCATTTGCATGTCATGGCATCACCTCCCTGATGTCATGTCATAGACTAGTCTATTGAAGAGAAAGAGATGGGAGGACTGGTTCAAACTTGAAAGAATTCACTTAGGCTTTCTCTTTAGCCAAAGGGAGCTTTGTTGATGCAAAAGCAGTGGCCTAGCCCTGAAAGAAGGACTAACAATTTACAGAGGGACAGGGGCTTGTTTTTTTAAGGACAGGATAAGGGAGACAGGGGAATCTTATGACCTAGGATGGGGGAGGGGAGGAATTCCAAGGTCCAGAGTAAGAGGGAAGTTTTATGGTATTCCAAGATAAGGAGAGACTTTAAGGCACCAGGAAAAGAGCAACTCAACCCTTAAGGTGCCTTTGTATCAAGAGACTCTAGGGTGCCTTTAGAGGATGAACCAGCGAAAGAGCAGCTCAACCTTTAAGGCACCTTTGTATCCATATCACAGTCTGTTCTCCCCATCACTTACAAAGTGAAGTCCTGGCTTCCTTTCAAGGTCCCTCATCTTCTGCAAGAAGCCTTTCCTGATTTTTTTTTTAAACGAATTAGAGGTTAAGGGACTTGGCCAGGGTCACGTGGCTAGTAAGTGTCTGAGACCAAATTTGAACTCAGGTCCTCCTGCCTCCAGAGCCGGTGCTCTATCCTCTTTGCCATCTAGCTACCCCTCACCCCAATTTTCCTTAATCTTAGTTCCTTCCCTGTGAGATGACCCCCAGTTTATCCTGCATATGTCTTATTTGTAGCATGTTTTTTGTTTGTTGGTTTGGTTTGCAGATTATCTCCCGGTTAGACTGTGAGAGCCTTAAGAGGAGGGGATTGACTTTTACCCTTCTTTGCATCCCCAGGGCTTAGCACAGGGCCTGCTCCACAATAGGTGCTTAGTAAATACTTGCTGATTTCACTTGTTATCCCTAAAACATAGCTCAAACTATGTTAGGTGCTCACTTTCAAAACTTCAGTGGCTCTTTACTGTCTCTAAAACCAAACACAAAATCCTCCATTTGACATGGAATGCCCTCCACAATCAAGCTCCAGTTTCTTCTCCAGGTTAGGCTATATTGCAAGTTATATCCTTTCATGTGCTCACTGTTGCGACCACTCTGACCTATTTACTGTATTCCCATACAAGATATTTCAGCTCCAAATTTTGTGCTTTTTGTGAATATTGGGGTCTTTAAGGCTGGAAGGCTCTTACTTTTTCCTTCTTAGAATCCCTAGCTTCCTTTAAGACTCCCCTCAAAAGCTGCTTTCTACATGAGGTCTTTCTTAATATCTCAAGTGGGTAGGCACCTCCCTCCAATAGAATGCCATATTTATTATGTGCATATTTTGTATTTTGCATATAATTTATATGTATACATTACCAAAAAATTTTTTTATTGGACTGGAATAAATAATAAAACTCATTTGAAAGAACAAAAGATCAAGATGATCAAAGGAATTCATGAACAAAATATAATGGCAGAAAATTTAGCAGTACCACATCTTAAACTATATTATAAGGCAGTATATCAAAACTGTCTGGTACTGGCTAAGAAATAGAAAGGTGGATCCATGGAGCAGAGTAGATAAACAATTTGTTGTTTGTCTTTCGTTCTCAAAGAGGACCATGCCATCAGGAGAAGGATGTCCTTACTTGCAAGTGACTGGGATAGAACCTTGGGGAATACCCATGCTTAGAGGGCAGGATAGGGATGGTGAGCCAACAAAGGACATCAAGGAGCAGTTAGACAGAAAGGAGGAGAACCAGGAAAGCGCAGGCTCACGAAAACTCGGAGAAAGAGAGCCTAGCCAGGAAGAAGGGAGGATCAATTGTGTCAGGGCCTAAAAGATGAAGACTAAGAAAAGACCAATTAGATTTGGCAATTAAGAAATCATTAGTGACTTTGGAGAGAACACTTTGAGTTGAGTGGTGAGACTGAAAGTCACATTGTAAAGAAGTGAAGGAGAGGAGGAGGGTAGACACTTTTTCCCCTGGGATTTTGACTGTTTCACAGGGGAAATGATAGTTTGAAGGATTGCTGGGGGCGTGAAAGTTTGAGGATTTGGGAGAAGTGAGCATGTTGATAAGTCACAGGAAGGGAGGAAGAAAGGAAGAGTTTGGTGATTAATAACAATAATAGCAGCTGACTTTCCTATAACCCCATTAAGGTTTGCAAAGCACCTTTTATCAATTATCTCATTTGAGCTTCACATCAGTCTTGGGAGGTAGGTTCTATTATTATCCCCATTTTACAGATGGAGAAACTGAGGTTCCAAGAGATTAAAGGACTTGCCCAGGGTAGTACTGCTAGTAAGTGTCAGTGGTAAGATTTGAATTTAGGCCCATAGCCCCTTGGCAACATTCTCCTCACTAGACCATGCTGCCTCTTTGTGATTGAGGGGACACATGGCCAGTGGAGAGGAAATAAGAGGGATGGAAAGAATGAGAGCTGAGAGACACTGCAGAGGGGATCAAATCCAACCATATCATTTTACAGAGTTGGGAAAGGAAAGGATTTGTCCAAGGTCACACAAGACCTAGATTTTAACCCAGGCACTCTGGCTCCAAATCTAGTTTTCTCTTCCTTTAATAACATCTTTGGGACAGATAGAGGGTATTCATTACTCTGCCCATTTTGCACGTGAGGTGACTGTGGTTCTGGGGCTGGGTGGGGCAAAGGGCCTCCAGTTTCAGCTGTTTCTCCATCTGCTTTGCCCAGGAAAGAGAGTGGAAAATAAATAGCATTTATATGGCATTTGAAAGTTTGCAAAGCACTCTACACTTTAACTCATTTGATGCTCACAACAACTCCATGAAGTAGGGGCTATTATTATCCCCATTTTACAGATGAGGAAACTAAGGTAAGGAGCACTTAAGTGATTTGCTCAGAGTCACATAACTAGTCAGTATCTGAGGCAGGATTAGAACTCAGTTTTTCCTGACTCCAAGTCTGGCACTATGTCACCTAGCTGCCTTAGGAAATATGTCCAAATGCCAAAGAGCAGAAGTAGACCCCTTCCTTTAGGCCCAGAATCTCATGGTGCTGAGCAAGGGCACTCTCCCTACCCTTGCCTAGGGATTGTGTTCCTCCTTCGTCGCCGAAGAAGACCTTGCCTAGGGACTGGACTGACCAAATTAGAGATGAACCCACAGGAAGGCCAGACGCCGCTTTTCTGGTTTGGATTTTCAGCTCCATTCCCTTCTGGTGAGTCTTTGCCCAGAATCTTCATAGCCCAGGTAAAGGCTGTCCCTTCACAGGGGCTTGAACCATTTGACCTTTAAGATTCCCTTTAGTCTCTGCTGCCCTTTCTAGGCCTGGCCCACCTTAAGGGACAGAAGAAGATTCTGTGATTGAGACTGGGGAGACTCTAAAATCCCAGACAGGATTAGATTCCTGGTTAAGGCAGGCAGGCAGCTGGGGTTTTTACCCAAGGGGCCCAGTTTTGGGGGCAGAAGTGCTGATGCCACTTGCATTCCAGAAATATAGGAGCAGTAGAGCCTAGTACCAAGGTAGCAAGAATAATTTATTCAGATAGGAACACTAGTAGATGGAGGGTTGGGGCAAGCTCCTCATCTGACCTCCTTCCTCCCTCTTCCTCTCTCCTCCTAAGCTGAGGCCCAGCCTGTGGTTTGTAGCTTTGTTCTTGTCCTGGATGCAAGAAATTCTCGTTATGGATGACCCAGAGCTGATAGGGCATGTGGAGGTGGGAATGAGGACTAGTCTGACATCTGGTGAGAGAGGCTTTCTAAGATCTCGATGTTCCTTCCTCTCATTATCAGCCAATTAACCAATCTTCCAGAGTCCTTCCTGTGGGTTGAACAGCCTTGGGCTGGATATTTGTTCCCAGGAGGCAGGAAGAAAGATAGGCTGAAAAAGATTTGCCCTGAGCCATGGTCCCCCTGGGGTTCCTGCCCATGGCCCTCCATGAAAGCCTTTCCTTCTGAGCCTATTTGTTGCTTCCCTGATGGTGAACCCTGGACAGGAGACCCCCTCAGTCTCCTGGTTGAGACCTTGATTCTGCTTGGCTTCCTGGATTTAGAAATTCCAGACTCCAAACCTGAATATTCACTTGAGATTCCTGCCCTATTCCAAATCTGAATATTCACATGGGATTCTGGCTCTTGTGACCTTGTGTGACCTTGGCTAATGTTTTACCTCTTTCTGGACATCAGTTTCCACATCTGTAAAACCAAGGGCCCAGATGAGTGGATCTTTGAGGTCCCTGCCAGCTCTAACATTCCCATGAGTCTACGATTACATCTATTCCCTGTTCAGGCACTACCCCTCTCTCCTGTTTGCTCAGGTGTCCAGGTCTGATACCATCAGGGTGTGTTTTCCAGGGCTTATTCACAAGAGAAGAACATTTAGAAACACTAAGAATGGGGCTTCAGGCCATTTAAAATGTTCATCAAAGCACATGACCCAGTCAGGCGACAGCCAATTTGTTAAGGCATTCTCTACAAAAAATTCGAGGCTCTATGCCCCGATTCTCTGTACCCAGAACCATCCCCACCCCCCATACCTATTTGGGAGCTGTCCATTGGAGTGTGGGGTGGGCCTCAGCACCAAGCTCATTCTTTGGTGTATTTCCCAAACTCGGACTCAACAAATCAGGAGACTGGCTTGGGGGTATTCACTTTCCTCTTTTGAGAGGGAAGTGTTGATCGCTAATTATTCTATGTCTGTAACAGAAGGAGTGCGGAGTCTTTGAGGTCAGAGAGATGTGGATTCGAATGCTATTCACTAGCTGTGGGAAAATTTATGACCTCAGACTTGCTCTAAATTTGTGAGAACAGTACTCCTGGTGCCTACCTTGAGCAGCCATTCTACTAGAGTTCTGGATTCAAGTCCCATCCCTGACACATTCTGCTTGTGCAAGCCTGGGCAAGTCACTTAAGCTTGGTGCAGCTCTCTCAGACTAGAAATTACACAGTAGGATCTGAATCATCAGAGGGGCTTTTTCCCCCACCCAGAGTGGTAATTCCAACAAAAGTGAAGTCAAAGATCCGATTTTTTTTTTTAAGAGCCTTTCTTCCCCTACCTCCCCACTGGTCTTCCTGCTTTACCAGAGTGTTTTGAGACATAAGGGGCTTAGGTAAGATCATGTAGATGAAGCTCTGGGCAGCCCTGACAGTCTACGTAGATGGCCTAGTAAAAGGATAATTCAGCCAGGCCCCAAGTTCACATCCAAGTTTGACAAAAGGCCAGCCTTTCTTCCCACTGTAGATTTGCCCTGAGGAACTCTCTGAGAAGTGTAGGCCATGCTTGGTGAGTAGGACAGGTTGTGAGCCAGGCAAGTCTCATTCCACACAAGATGGTGCAGGCAAGCCAGAGTCCCGCTCCAGCTGTGTGACTTTGGCCATCCGTAAAATGAGGGGGCTAGACAATATCATGGCTGAGGTCCCTATCAACTGGAAAGTTAATGCAATGTCTCCTACCACCCTCAACTAGTACAGTGGAAAGAGTGCTGGGGGTAGAGGTTCGGTTGGAGGACCTGGGTTCTAGTTCTGCCTCAGATATGTGTGACCTTGGACAAGTTATTTGCAGTCTTTGGGCCTTGGTTTGTACATGAGGGGATTGGGACTATTCAAGCTCTAAGGTCCCTTCCTACCCTAAATGATCCTTTATGATCCTTTGATCCCTGCCTCCAATCTCTTTCTAATCCACTCCCCACCCAGCTGCTTCGTTGATATTCTTAAAGCACAGGTCTGATCATATCACCTCCCTGCTCAGGCAAGCTTCAGAAGTCCCCTCTTGCTGCTGGGATAAAACACAAAATATCCGAGAGCCCTTCACAATTTGACTGTAAGTCTACCTTCCCAGGGTTTGATCACACACTCTTTTTTACCTACTCCAGCCCAGTGGGACCGTTTGCTGTTCCCCCAACCCAGTCTTTCCATCTGCCAAGTCTGGAATAGACTCTTTCCATACCTCTACATTTTAGAATCTCTAGAATTCTCCAAGCCTGAGCTTTGGGGCCACTTCCTACCAGAAGGCTTTTTTCCCAAGGGTTAATGTTTTTTTTTTAAATGTGGTTCTGAGGCAGAGGTGACCACAACACTGCTGAGTGTGGCCCAAACCTGATTAAAATGTCACTGAGACATACTTAACATACGTAAAAACAGAATAAAACGTAGATAATGCTACATCTGGAAACTAAGTTGACGTCCAGCCAGCAGGGATCCTTATGTACAGATGAGCAGCCTGAGTGGTTATGAATTTGACCTCACTGCTCCCAGGTATCTTTATCCTATTTCCCATTCTCACAGATGAAGGGGTTCCCAGAACTAGGCTGGCTATTTCTCCGTGTCAGAGTTCAGGAGGTACCGTTAGTTAGATCAAACTGGCTCCTCAGAACTGATTATTAAATTTTTGGTGTGAGAAAGTTACTACTCGGAAGTCGATAAAAGTTACAAACCAGGGTTTGATCTATTGCTTTGTTGATTATTTAGACCTAAGAAAGTGAGGGAGAAAATGTTAATAATGAAGTTCAGCTTACACCGCCCCCCCCCCCCCCCAACTGTTGTCAAACATTTACCTGAAAGTCTTGGCCAGAGGGGCAATGGGGCAGCTTTCCCTAATACTATTAGCACTGCTGTGCTTACTCAACAAAAATTTAAGCATCAACAAGCATTATTAAGAGCTTACTACACACTAGGTAGACCCTGGGGATACAACGAAAGGCAACCCCCCCCCACCAAAAAAAAATCCCAGTCCCTGCTCTCAAAGGGCTCCCAGTCTAATGGGAGAGACAACTTAAATTATATACGGACTACATGTATATCAGTTAGATACAGAACAGATTGAGGGGAGGCTCACAGGCCTCAAAGGACTGAAAAGGGGAGACGAAGGAAATCAGAGAAGTCGGGAGGTGGATGAACATGAGGAGGGAGAAAGTTCCAAGGTTTACTACCAAGATTACCAAGTGAAAATCATTGAATCAGTCAGGTTTATGTGGATTTTTGAAAGAGGTATTTATCAAGATGGGGCAGTAAAAATGGTAGGTACAAATCATCCCCACCAAAGTCTGTGACACCTTCTCTCCCTAGTGCATACAGAGTCCAAGGGAAAGTTGCTTTCTTGTTGTTGTGCATCTTTGGTTCCCAAAGAGGACCAAGGTCTTGACTTGCAAGTGAATTGGATTTGAGTGACACAGAATTGAGAGAAGAGTCACCAGAGTTTAGTGACAAGACAAAGGTCAAGATGACTGACCAGGGCCCACGAAGGGGGTGACCTTAGCCTTTCTAATTAAGGACTTTTCCAGGTTTCAGTTTGTCTGAGACCACGCCTGTTCAAAAACTAAGGGCTAAGTATGAATTGAGACAAAAGACAGCCCAATTAACCCAAAAGACATGTAAAGATAGGAATCTGGGAGGGGAAGACCCTCTGAATTTTTGGCCAAATGACAAAACAATTGCTATTTACACTCATTCTGAATCATCAAAGCCTAAACAATGAATCTCAGAGGCTTGGCCTTTTTATTGACCATTCAATGAAAGTGATTTGAGTTTAAAGGCATAATCGAGTACTTCTATTTAAAACACAATGAGCTTTTTAAAAAGCTGTTTTTCAGAGTTATATTTCAAGAAATCAAAAACAAAAACTGTGCTGGGACAAAAGTAAATAGTCCTGGCTTTTACAAATACATATATTTTAACATTTTCTTTTCATTTTGAACTTAAATACAAAAAGTAGGGTCCCTCTCAGAGATGTGGGCAAGAGGCAACTCCTGGCCCCTGGTCGTCGCTGGAGACCCGTTTCTAACATTCCCAGAATGCTTAAGACATTCTCCCATAAGCATGGTGGAGTTTCTTTGCTAGACTTCTCGTAGATCTGTGAGTCTAGTCTATCCTTGGCTCCTGATGATGCAGACACTGCCAACTGCTGATTCAGGGATTCCATTTAGGATGCCTCTGGGAGTATGGGAAATCCAACAACCTCCGGACCCTTCAGAGATGGAAGCTTCTTCTCTGGTCAAAGTAGCGATGGGATGGGGGAAGCAGATCTTGCTGAGACTGAAGCCCAGATCCTTCCTTCCCTCCTCCAGGAGGTTCCTTCTCAGGGGGATTCAGCTAGAACTTTACATTCCCTTAAGTTTTTGGAATTTATTTCCCTCCTCAATTCATTTGATAATATGATTCTGTGGACTGAGTTCTAGTTTGAAGGCCTTTTTACAATTATTCTAAATCTTTTGATTGAGTTGTGTTCTCACCTAGTTAAGGTTTCCGAGTTAAAAATGAACAAGGCTTAAGTTTCTGCCCCTTACTCTACCCTACCCTTACATGAAAATAAAACCCCAAACTCTTTGCATTTACCTTCTCTATAGCTGTTTATACTTTGCTTCTCTCGAAGCTTCTAAAAGACAAGAGCTGTTTTTTCTTTAAATGCTTATCTCCTTGCTGATGTCTAGCATAATACCCGGCATATACTATATGATGGAAAAGAGTAGTAGTTCTGGAATCAGAAAACCTGGGTTCATTTCATATCTCTGACACTTACTGCTAGTGTGACCTTGGGCAAGTCCCAGTCCCTTTCTGGGCCTCAGTTTCCTCCACTGTCAAAATGCAGGTTTGGGCTACATGGCCTCAGAGCTCCATTCCAGCTTTGGGTTTATAGAGAGATGAATTTGTTGACTGATTAAATGAATTGGTTGATTGATGGGGGAATGAGGGTGGGCAGGGAGCTCAGAGGCTGGGGAACAGCATGTGCAGTCTGTCCTCAGGCCAGAAGGGGGCACATGGGCCCTGTCTTTGCCCCTCTGTTCCAAGGCCTTGGTCCCTGCGGTGCACATTGGGCCGAAGGCAAGCTTCTTGGATGATGTCACAGGCTCGAACACAGCTCTGCCTTTGCTACCACCTACAAGTCCCTTCCTCTGTCTCCGGGGCAACCGCCAATCTGGCACCCTGTTTCTAGCCTGATGACAAAGAGGGGAGGGGGAGCTCAGAGAGGCCAATTCATTTGATAAAGGTCACACAGCAAATCCTCCCACCCTATCCTTCATCCATCCCTGTATCTCCCTTCCACCTCACTAGAAATCAGGGATGTTTGTAAAAGGGGTATGTGTATGGTACGTGTGTTTGTGTGGTATGTGTGTGTTTGTGTGTGTGGTGTGTGTGTGTTCCTCCTCTCCCAGAGGCAGGAAGGGAGTGTTGCCACAGCAACAGCAACAGCCAACAGGAAGCAGCAGCTCGCACCCCCCTCCGCCCCCCGGGCAGTGGGGGTGGGGTTGGGGAAGGATTTCCAAGAAGGGGGGTGAGTCGAGAAGAACTTGGACTGCGATATCGGTTCCCCCTTCTAGGTCCAAGGTTGATCGCTTTAATGTAATTGATTTTTGCCATCCCGTAATTCCATTCTATAACCCTGGGATTCTTGGATTCTATTCTAGAATTCTGTGACATCTCTCTCCTGCCTTCAGCTGCCATCCTCACCCCAACCTGGTGTCCCAAATGGGAGGCAATGGAGGAGTTTGTTGAGGGAGGGGGCAGAGAGCTGGTTGGGAGGAATCTAGGGATGGGGAGAGAGAGAAGATGAAGAGAGGAACAGTCAGAGAGAGGGAGATAGAGAGACAGAGACACAGAGAAACAGACTTTGAAAGATGGGGAAGAGAGACACAGAGGGACAGCGAGAGGCACAGGGAGGTAGAACACAGAGACAGAAAAAGAGAAAGAGACAAATGGACAGAGACAGGCATACATACAGAGACAGAGAGTTTGATGGAAGGGAGGGAGGGAGAGAAAGAATGGAATAAGAGAGAAGGCAGGAGACTGAAGGAGAGAATGGGGGGGCTGGAGAGATGGAGGCAAAAAAGGTAGAAGGGATGCCACCTCCTCCCCATCTTTGCGCTGATGTCAATGAGAGGTTGTTTTCCTTGGTTCCACAATTCATTTTCCCCCTAACCCCCCACTCCCTCAACAGACCTTCTGAATTTGACTCCCCACCTGTCACCCACTTCAGCCAGGACAGAAGGGGAAGATCCTCTAGAAAGGGTAGAAAGGGAAGGGAGAGAATTTGGAACTCAAAATTAAAAAAAAATGAATGTTAAAAATTTTTAAAGGGTAATTGGAGAACATTTAATGAAAAAAACATATAAAAATCATCAGGATATATTTTAAAAAAGAGTAGAAAGCTTTGAGAAATAGGCAATTGTGGAAAAGAACTTAGAAGGGACCCCATACCCCCTCCTCCTTAGGGAGATTCAAAAAGGACAGGTGGAGCAGCTTTGGAGAAAGCATTCTCTTTTTCCTTCTCTTTACCCCTATGTATTTCTCTTCCCCTCTTCCTTTCTTTCCTTTTCCTGCCTTAGTCTGTCTCTGCTGTCTGGCTCTTCTCCCACACAGGAGCCACCTGGCCTGGTCACCCCATCTACTCCAAGCTAGTTCCTTTTTTTTTGTCAATTCTTTCTGATAGTCAGAATGCTGGGATTCAAGGGACTCATTGTATAGCAATTGCCCTGTTCCTTTTCAAGCTTGCACCTTATTTACCCCAGCTAAATGGGGATCTCCTGATGCTCTCCCCCCCTTCCGGTGCTTGTGAGGGACTCCTTGCATTCATTTGGGTCTACTTTAGAATTCTGGGGTTTGAGAGCTCCATTTGAGAATACAATGATGCTGATTCAATTCTTGAATCCTGTAATTTTATAGCTCTGAGTGAGTGTACAGCTCCATCCTTGAGGCCAAGCAGAGGCTGAGTTCCTCTGGCAGGGCTGGCTGTTATGGCATTGGCAGTAGTAGGTGGCGGCTGGGCTGGATGGCCAATGTATGTGTGGTGGGGTGGGGGTGGATCAGGCAGGCTAAGAAATACAGTCTTTGGGCAGGTCCTGGGACTCCTGACCCTGCCTGGTGAAACCCTCCCCCCCTTTTCTCTCCCTCTTCCTGCCCCCTCTTTCTCAGGCTCTGACTTAATATGAATGCTGCATGTGTCTCACAGGCTCCACAGGGCCCCCTTCTCCATTGGTGCTGCTGGGAGCTCACAGACCCTCCCCTCATTGCCCCCCCAACCCCCCAGCACATACACAGTTGCTTAGATACATCTCTTCCTTATTGGCACTAGGGAGGGAGAAGGCTGAAGTGTGTGATGACAGATTGGGGGGGGGGGGAGAAGAAGGACCAGGGGTAACTTTGTAGGGGGGAGCTATACTGTGGACCTTTTTCCAAGACAGGGAACAGCAGGGAATTGTGTCCTGGGGGAGAGGAGGAAAGGGGAGGGGAGGGGAAGGGAGGAGAGAGGAATGGAGGGGGGCCCACCCACTCAACCCAGGGGAAACTTGCCATTTGGCTAAATGCCACCCAAATAGTAACTATTTTCACTGTTGCTGAATTTTATCTACCTCAGCTAGACTGGAAACTCCCCAAGGACACATCCTGGGTCTCCCCCTCCTCTTCCTCTTCCTCCCCCTGTTGCCTGGGATGGGCTCCTGTGGCAAGCAATGATTAGCTGAGCTAGGCGGTGGGGTGGGGGCAGGGGGGAGGTGCAGGACTTCCAAGGTTTAGAATTTAAGGGGGGGGGGGTCTTAAAAAATAAAAGACCCTAAGATGGGGCCAGATCGAGAGCCCTTCTCCTCCAGGAAGGTTCTCCTTATTTTTTCATGTCTGGGGCTCTCTCCTGAATTCCTCCAACATGTTCTGCTGAAGCCTGCCCATGGATCACGGGCTGCCTAGCCGTTTCTTATTATTCTTTGAGAGCTGTGCATGGCTGGCTGAGACCTGTCTCTCCACCCAGGCCCCCATAGGCAACCCCACCCTTTTCCCCAGAATCACCAAGCCTACGGGTGGGCCCCCATTTCATTTACTCTGCTGGGTGCAGAGGCACTGGTGGAAAGATACATGCCTTTAGGACTTTCAAGCAGTCAGTGAATCAACATTTATTAAATGCTTACTATATACCAGACATTGTGCTGGGCACTTAGAGGTACAAAGATAGGTAGGTAGAGAGATGGATAGGGAGCACATTTATTAATGTCAGGCCCTGTGCCAAGTGAGAGCCGTATAGTCTGAGAGGTTGTACAAAGACAGAGATGAAACAGAATTTCCCACTCCCTTAGCCTTCCCCCTCCAAATCACCCTAGTCCGATTTTGGTATCTTTACACATGTGGTTTCTACCAGGTACAAGACAATCTTGATTTCACCTTTATCTTTGCAAAGCATTACAGTAGGCCTATAATAAAGGACACAGCAGGAGAGATAACCAGGAAGCTCTGAGAGGTCGAGACCAGAGCTGTGGTGCGAGGTCTGAGGGGGCAAGATCATTAACATTACCAGTGAGGAACAGTTTGGGAAGGCTGCCTGGAGGCAGCGGCTTTGAAGGAGGGGGGATCTCAAGGTAGTGGTGGTGGAGGGGAGGGATTCCAGGTGAAGAGCAAAGACAGGAGAGAAGAACAGAATCCGGCCGGGGTCAGAGAGGAGGCCCAATTGGCTGGACGTACAACTGCATGGAGGGCAGAGATGGAAGGGAAGGCTGCAAAGGGAGGATGTCGCCACCTGGTGGAGGGCTTGGCCTGACAGGCCCAGCACCTTGGGCCAGGAAAGCTACAGGGAGGTTGGTGAGGTGGAGGGCATGTTCAGGCCAGAGAGTTGTTCGGTTTGAACAGAGAATAATACTAGGGCAGGCTGGGAAGCTTGAGTGGGGCCAGATTGTGGACGGGTCATTATAGATTTGGATTGAGCCATTGAGTCTGACTCCTTCATTTGAATAGATGAGGAAACTGAGTCCCAAGAAGGGGAAGTACCTTGCCCTAGGTCCTAGCTCCAGAGCTGGAAGGGAACTTAGAGATCATCCAGTCTAAACCCCTCATTTTAGGGGAAACTGAGTAATAATAGGTAGAGTGCTTTACAATTTATCAAGTACTTGATAAATATGAACTCATTTGATTCTCAGTAACAACCCAGGGAGGTAGGTGCTGTTATTATCTCCATTTTACAGAGGAGGAAACTGAGGCAGACAGCAGGGAAGTGATTTATCCAGAATCACAAAGCTAGGAAGTGTTTGAGGGTAGATTCGAACTTGGGTCTTCCTGACTCCAGGTCCAGCACTCTCTCTGGGCACTTATGACACCTCTTAGTTGAGGCCCAGGAAGGTGAAGCAACATGTCTAAAGTCACACAGCTACTAACCATCAGAAGTGGAATTTGAACTTAGGTTCTCTGGCTTTAGGGCTGATGTTCTTTCCATGTTTCCAAATGTTGCCATAGATCTATGAGCTCCTGGATTCAAATGCTTCCTCCAGCTACTACCTTGGACAATCCAGGCTTCCAGCCCATCCTTGCCTGCCCCATCCTGTGGTCTCTTGTTTCTCGCTGGAGCTCTTTGTCACTTGCTTTGGCCATCCCATGGAAGTGGGTGGAGCACCTAGGTCATGTACTGGCCACCCCCTGCCCCCATGAAGAGCCCACCTTTTTTTTTTTTTCCCCGTACTCTTCTTGGATGACGTGCCTTACTCTCCATCTCCCCCATAATTCTTGTTCATAATGTGTTCCAGCTTGCTCACGTTGCCCTGTGGGTGATACTAATTTTCAATTCTTCAGAGACGGTAGCATTCCATGACTCATAGCCACATAATAACACCAGTAGAATATTGTTATTAAAAAGATGGGCCTTCATTTCATCAGTCTGTGCTGGAGGAGACATAATTGTGAGGGCATTGAGGGACTGATTCTCAAGGAGGGATCACACGAGGATAGATTTAGAACTGAGAGGTATTATAAGGGTGGAGGCTGATTGGATAAATCAATCAAATCCCCTCCCCCCCATTTAAAGTAAGTGTCAAGATTCTCAGCCCTGATACCTTAACTAGGTGAAAACACCTTCCTTGAATAAATCAATCCTAGATTATGTTTGGGAAAAGTCCTTGGTCATCTGGGATGGCTTGCACAGGAAGTGTGTGTATTCAGATTGGCTGAGGAAACCTGGACACACCTTGTGGGTCTCCATAAAACACCAAGCCAGTTTGGGCCTGACAGACTAGAAGGCCTGGCAATGGGGAAGAGAGCATTCCAGCTAAACCCTGGACAAGGAATTGCTTGGAGGTGGAGGAATGGAGGAAAGCAACTCAGTCTCTTCTTTCCACTTTGGCTGTGGTTCTCTTAAGAACCTTGTGAATTCTGGAAGATGGGAGGATACGAACTTTCTTTGGTGTCCTAGCAGTGTCTCTAATCCTGGGACAGTATTGGCTGATAGTATCTACATTGCCAGTCAAAGACAGATTAAATGTATATCCAAGAGTCCAGCAAAAACAAAAAGCTATGCCATATCTGACAACAATGGCTTGAGGATGACTCCCAAAAGAGAGTTACCCCTTTGCTACATGTGTGTGCTAAGCTTGAGCCCACTTTCCCCTCCAGGGAGTGGAGAGCCAGGGACCTTGAGGCCTCATGTAGCCTTCTGGGTCCTTGGGTGTGGCCTTTTGGCTGAGTCCAAGTTTTACAGAACAAATCCTTTTATTCAGGGAATTTGTTCTATGAAGTTTGGATTTGGTCAAAGGACTGCGCTTGAGGACCTAGAGGGCCATGTGTGGCCTTGAGGTCACAGGTTCCCTACCTCTGGCCTAGACTGTATGTTTGGGGAGGGATGTTTGGCACCAACTATACCACCATAGAAATATTCCTTCTAAAAGCTGTCTGGTTGAATAATTAGTATCACCAAAGGAAAGCACACTGGTGGGGGCCATGGCATTGGCTCAAAATATTCTTCCCCATGTTTGTGACATGGTTTGTTCTGGCTTCACCATACTTCTGGTGTACCCAGTTTTTCTGTTGGGCTTTTTGTGTGCAGTCTGCTTTTGGCTGGCAGCAATTACTGTCCTGGGGATGGGGATGTTGCTAGATCAGCAGAGAAAAGTCCAAAACTTCCAGTGTTCTGAAGATCACAAGGTCCTTCTTTGACCAGGGCAATAGGAGTTGGGAAGAGGTCAGGCCCTTGAATCTGGGAGGTTCAAACAGGCTCCATATTTTACAGATGATAGCATAACCAAGTTTCTCTAGCCAATCCAAACATACACACTTCCTGTGTATGCACCATCACTCCAGTTGACCAAGGGATTTTTTTCACATAGTAGTATAAAGTAGAGAATTGACTGATTCAAGAGAGAAGTACTGAAGAAAAATCTCTTTTCCAAGAGTCAGGAAGACCTGGGTTCAAATCCAGCCTCAGATGCTTACTAGCTGTATGACCTTTGGCAAGTCACTCAACTTCTGTCTGCCTCAATTTCTCCACTACAAAATGGGGAAAATGAGAGTGCTGACTTCCCAGCATTGTTGTGAGGATCAAATGAGTTCATATTTGTGTAAAGAGTTTAGCACAATGCCTAGCAAGTAGTAGGAGCTATATAAATGCTTATTCCTTTCCTCTTCCTGGTATCAGGACTCTTGATACTTGACTGATTTACTCAACTGATCCTCTTTCCCACTCCCTCCCCCTTACAGAACCTTAGCAAGAGGCCATCAATTTAGTCTAACCTCTTCCTTTTACAGATGAGGAAAATGAGGCCCAGAGAGTTACTGCCCAAGCCAGGTCTTCTGCCTCTAAGTCAGGCAATGTCCAGTTTGACCGGTAGATCTTTAAAGTGGCTGATGCTAAGGTGAGGAGGAGGGGCTTGTAGAGGAAGATGGAAAGGGCAAGCTGAGAAGGGAGGGCAGGCTTGAATGTTAGTCTCAGCCATGCTTTTCTTCTTCACCACGGGTTCCCTCTCTCTGCTAGAACAGGAGCCCGAGCATCATGTGGGCCCTGTGCCGGGAAGGACAGCTCTAATTAGTAGTTCTCAAGTGCTATTTTAAAGCAGTTAATTTTGGGGGGCTGTTTTCCCTGACAGCAGGCACACCTGAAGCCAAAAAGAAAAAAAAAAGGAAAAAAAAAAGAGCCCCTCCAACCTCTGTTCTAAAATTAACAAGCATACCCGCTGCTTTCCTTCCTTTTACAAATGCAAAAATGTCCTGTTCTCTTCCTTGATGTGGTCAGTCTGACCTCAACTCCAGAGTCTCCCCTCCCTTTTCCCCCTCATACAATTATTGCCCATGGAAACTGGCAGGAACTTTTGAGTACAGCCAACCCTTCATTTTACATAGGAGGAAACTGAGGCCTAGAGATGAAAAGGGATTTGGGAAATGTCAGTCAGCTAGCAAGTAATAGGGCTGGGATTTCCTATCAGGTCTTCAGGTTCTGCACTCTTGGGGCCTCTTCCTAGGATACTTGCTGTGTCAAGTAAAGCAAAATGTGATATGCCAGAAAGACCAGATCCCATACACATATATCTTCTCCAGCCTGGCTGGTTTTCTGCCTACACCAAGCTCTGTTCTCATTTTATTCAACATACAGGAAGCATCCACTCGATTCCAGGCTCCAGGGAGAAAAAGAGTTAAAAAATGACTATCCCTGTTCTTAAGAATCTTCTGATCTACAGGTTGGAGGGTGGGGGTGATATCTGACAGTCATTCAGTCAATCAACAAGTGTTTATTAAGCACTTACTATATGCTATGGTATGTGTGCTATATACATAGATATGCATGATACAAGGTAGGGAGTGATGAGGACAGAGGCAAGATCCAGACCAAGTGCTTTGGGACTCAGTCTTGGAAGAAGAAAACACTTTTAACTGGTGGTGGTAGGGTGGGATTGGGGTTAGGGAAGGTTTCCTGAAGGAAGAAGGAGTCTGAGTGGAGCCTTGAAGGTAGAGAAGGATTCTGAGATGATTGGGGGCCACATTCAAGGCTCAAGGGATGACCTGTGTGAGCACACTCTGGGCAGGACACTCAAAAGGAACCTAGGGAACTGTGTGTAATCAAGTTTGCCTGTGAAGGAGAATGTTTAAAAAAGAGGTATGTGCAAAAAGGAAGGCAAGCTTATTTGTAGCCAGATTGTGGAGAGCCTTCAATACCAGACTGAAGAATTACTAAAAGCTAGCACCTCAAGGGAGAACTTGGCAGTGCCCCACACAGAGGTGATGCTTCATGTTTCTTTCATTGAATCTGTGTTTCTGACCCAACCAGGTAATGGCTCTCAATGCTCAATGTGCAGGCTGGTCTCCTAAAAGAGGGTTTGGGGCTCCAAAGGAAAGCTGAGGCTCCAGGAATTTTCCACTCTTCAGGTTGTGAGGGTGAATGGAGCGTCCCATTGGGAAAAGAATACAAACAAGATGGATAAACAGAGAGGATAAGATATGAAGGGGCAAAGGGTTCCTGGATGGGTTAGGAGGTTGGAAATGTGTGTGGGGGGTGGACAATGGAGGAGAAAGGGAAGGATCACTGAACACTTGGAGTTAAGTAACAGGTACAAAGCTCCTTGGGAAGAGGGAGCAGCTGGTCCCTCTGCCAAAGTTTTAAGGAGTCACAGGTCATTTGATCTCAAGGGAGGGAACAAGGAAAGATAAGAGGGAGAAGAGCTGAGAAGTAGTAGATGGTGACACCCTACTGCCAAGGGATGCTAATATAACCCACATTGACCTGAGAACCACAGGGACGAGTCTGTTGTCTTCCCAGAGTTTGTCTAAGGTGGAATCTCTTAAGGGGTTCCTTAACCAAGAGGTCATCAAAGTAGAGGGATGTCCACATAGATGATGAAATTGACACATGCATTGCCAGGGCTAGCTCAGTATTTGGGAGACTCTGAAGGAAAGTGTGGGAGAGAAGAGATATTAGGCTGACTACCAAACTGAAGGTCTACAGAGCCACTGTGCTGATCTCCTTGGTGTAAGCTTGTTTAACCTGGACAGTCTACCAGCGCCATACCAGAAAATGGAATTGCTTCCTTTTGAATTGTCTTAGGAAGACTCTGAAGATCACCTGACAGGATAAGGTCCCAGACACTGAGGTCCTTTCTCAAACTAAACTGCAAAGCATTCAAACTTTACTGCAGACAGCCCAACTCCAATGGGCTGGCCACGTTGTTAGAATGCCAAATGTATGCTTACCTAAAAGGCTATTTTATAGAGAACTCACACAGGGCAAGCACTCACATGGTGGTCAGAAAAAACAGCACAAGGACACTCTCAAGGTCTCTCTGAAGGACTCTGGAGTTGATTGTGTGACATGGGAGACACTGGCACAGGACCACATCAGAAAAGGTACTGTGCTCTATGAGCAAAACAGAATTGAAGTAGCTCAAAAGAAACATGAGATACGCAGATTTAGAGAATCCACCCCAAATGTGCACATGGACTAATTGTGCCTGATCTATTCAAGCTCATATTGGTCTGATCAGCCACAGTTGGACACACTGTAAATTGACTTTAACATAGTGATGTCATTTTGATCCTCTTTGAAAATGAAGGACAACGACCACTCAACCATCAAACCAGATGACTACTAAACACATCTTTAAAAAACTCATTTTTTAAAATTTTATTTTATAAAAGTATTGAATATCATCTTTACACCTTTATCACTTCCTAGTATCCCTCCTCCTCCAGAACTTTTTTTTGCAAAAAAGTTCAGAAGCAAAACAAAGTGATTTATTGACTATTCACCACTGACTATAACTTATTCCACACCTGTAGCCCATCCTCTGCAGTCAAAATTGGTCATTGATCTGAGTTCTGGTGTCTTTTAGTGGTGTTTTAGTTTACATTATTGTGGTTGTGAATATTGTTTTTTTTTTTGGGGGGTGCATATTTTGTGCTGTACCTAGTTTGTACAAGTCTTTATATATTTTGATGCATTCATCAGTCAGTCAATCAACATTTATTAGGGGCCTGATATGTTCCAGACACTCTGCTAGGTGTTGGAAGTATAAGAAGAGGCAAAAAAAGGTATCTGGTGCATAGTATGAACTTAATAAATGTTGATTTATTGATAAGACAATTCCTGCCCTCAAAGAGCTCACCATCTAATGGGGAGACAAGCTAATAAATATACACAAGCAAGATTGGTTGGTTGATCCAGCAAGATTGGTCCCTTGTACTTGAAGAATACCAAAATAACATCACGATGTTGGGGTCAAGGTATAGTGTGTGATTGACTGATCAGACCAATATGAGCTTGGAAAGCTCTACCACAGGTTGGTCACAGTTAGTCCATGTGATCATTTAGAGTAGAGACAGCTCTAAAAACTAGAAAAATCAGAAATAATTAAAAAAGGAAAAGCATTAGAATTAAGAGGAGTTGGGAAAAGCTTCCTGTAGAAGATGAGATTTTAGTTGGGACATAAAGGAAGCCAGGTAAGCCAGTAGGTGGGGATGAGGAGGCATGGGGAGACAGACCCAGAGCCAATATGGTGTGTCTCGTTTAAGGAACAGCCAAGAACATTTATTGGGGATGTAAAGAAGACTAGAAAGGTGAGGGTGGGAGGTGGGCTGGGTACAGAGGATTTTGTATTTGATCCTGGAGGCAATCAGGAGCCATTGGAGTTGAGTGGAGGGTGACATGGCCTGATCTTCCCTTCAGGAAAAAGACTGTAGTGGCTAAGTGGACGATGGATTGCAGTAGGGAGAGAGCAGGCAGAACCCCCAGCAGACTAATGTAATAGTCTAGGTGTGAGGTGCTGAGGGCCTATTCCAGAGTGGTGGCAGCATTAGAGGAGAGAAGGGGGCATATTGGAGATGCTACAGTGGTGAAATCAACAAGCCTCAGCAACAGATTGAATATTGGAAATGAGAGATAGTGGGGAGTTAAGGATGACTCTTAGGTTGTGAGTGTGGGGTATTGGGAGGATAATGTTGATTGTGACAGTAATAGAGATATTAGGAAAGGAAGGAGGGCTTAAGGGAATGAATTCCATTTTGAACATGTTGAGTTTAAGACGTCTATTGGACAACTAGTTCAAGGTGACCGAAAGGCAGTTGGAGATGAGAGACTGGAGGACAAGCAGAGGGTTAGGGCAGGATAGGTAGATCTGAGAAGTAACAGTGTAGAGATGGTAGTTAAATTCATGGGACCTGATGAGATCATCAAGTAAAGTAGTTTAGAGGGAGAAAAGAGGGACCTGGACAGAATTCTGAGGGACACCTATGGTTAGAGAGTGTGCTCTGGAGAGGATCCAGCAAAGGAGACAGAGAAGGAACAGTTAGGGGGAGAACCAGGAGAAAACGGGGTCACCTGAAAACCTAGAGAGAAGAAAGGATCAAGAAGAGAGTGATCAATAGGGTCAAGGACTGCAAAGATGTCAAGAAGAAAGACTGAGAAAAGGTTGTTGGATTTTGCACATGAGAGATCATCAGTAACTGGAGAGAGTTGCTTCAATGGGATCATGAGGTCAGAAGTTGAATTGTAAGGGAATGAGAAGACAGAAAGTGGAGGCATCTATTGTAGATGGCCCTTTCAAGGCATTTGGCCACAAATGGCAGAAGAGATACAGGATGAATGGATCAAATGAGTATTTTTTGAGGATGAAGGCATATTTGTAGGCAGTAGGAAAGAAGCCAGTAGATAGGGAAAGACTGAAGATGCTAATAGAGTGGGGATGAGGATGACAGAGGGGGCAATCTGTTGGAGGAGACAGGATGGAATGGGTTAGCTTGTGCTGGTAGAAGGGTTGGCTTTGGCAAAGAGTAAGGCCAATTCTTTGTGTGAGACAAGAGTGAAGGAGGAGAGAATGTCAGAAAGTGACGATGTCAGATGAAGAAGAGGGAACTCATGGTGAATGGTCTCAATTTTTTTTTTCCTGTAAAACATGAGGCAAAGTTTTTATGAGGCAAAATAGAAGGTTTGAGGCAGGTTTGGAAGTGCTGATGTGGAGAGTGGAAGAGTGAATTGATAATAGAGGTGTAGAAAGATTGCCAAACAGCAGTGAGGACCCAGTTGAGGTTGTGTAGCATAAATCTGTAGTGGATTCAGTCATGATGGTTAGGTGATTTTCTCTACTTATATTCAGCAACATGTGTGATAGATAGACCTCACCTAATGCCTTTGACTTTAGTGGGGTGGGTATATTTCCAGTAGTGGTGTCACTGAGTCATAGGATAAGAACACTTTAGACACTTTTCTAGAATAGTTCCAAGTTATTTTCCAGGTTGGTCATATCAATTCTCAGTTTCCTGAACAGTATTTTAGTGTGTCTATCTCCCTGACCCCCTTTTCCACAACCCTCCTCATCTTTCTAATACTGGCTATTTCTATCTTTTGTCATTTTTTGCTAATTTGCTAAGTGTGAGGCTAGAGCATCATAGATTTGGAGTTGGAAAGGACCTTAGAGGTCATCTAGTCTAACCTCATACTAGAGATGAGAAAACTGAAGTGGACCTGCTCCAGATCATGTGGTAAAACCCTGGTGATGTAATTTGGAGTATTTTTATATGATTGCTGATAGTTTGCATCTTTTCCCCTAAAAACTGTTCTCTAGACGTGCTAAAGTGTGATACATTAATTTGGTGGAATAGTAATAGTGAGCATTTATATAGTGCACCAATATTTGCAAAACACTTTTTTCTTTTTTCAAAAAATTTATCTTAAATTTTCAACATTCACTTCCATAAGATTTTGAATTTTAAATTTTCTCCTCCTCCCCAAGACAGCATGCAATCTGATATAGGCTCTACATATACATTCATATTAAACATATTTTCACATTAGTTATGTTGTAAAGAAGGATTAGAACTATATCTCATTTTATCTTCACCACAACCCTGGTAATTGCCATTATTATCTCCATTTTACAGATGAGGAAACTGAGGCAGAGAGTAAGAGATTTTGCCCAGGGTCTCACACAGCTAGTGTCTAGATTTGAATGTGTCTTCCTGACTCCAGTCCCAGAACTTTTTCCCCTGAGCCACGTACTGCCTCATAGACTAAAGAAGGATACTATTAGAAAGGATGAATATGAAGAATTCAGAGAAGCATGGGAAGACTTAAATGAACTGATGCAGGGTAAAGAAGTAGAACCTAAAATACAATCTAAAAACGACTCAATATAATGAAATAACAAATACAGCAAAAGGAAACTGAATGCTGTGTAATTATTTTAGAAAGCTTGACCCTGGAGAAGGGAAGAGAAAATTCAGTTCCTACTTTTCTTTGAAAAAGTCGGGGGACTACGGGTGTGGAACGTTGCCTATCCTGTCAGAAATTGACTGATATATTGACTACTTTTACCAATCTGATTTCCCCTCTTTTTTCTTTTAAATTTTTTTTCTTATAGTGATGACTTTTTAGATAGGGGAGGGAGACATAGTGAGGAAAGAAGATGATGGAAAAACAAAATATATCTATAATTTTTTTTTTATCCTTTTACCACTTATCAACTGAGGAATGGCTCTTGGTCTTAGATATTTGTATCTATTTAAAATATGCCTCCTTTAGATCTCATAAAACTTAAGGATCTGAGGGGCAGAAGCAGAAAAAGGATATAAAAGTGAAACCTTTTCTGAAGTTAAGGAATCATTCCAAACCTTAGGATGAATCTGAGGTTTGAATATCTCAACTATGAAAAGTCAAGGAAGAACAATGAACTTGCCTCCAGGGACTCCAGACCTTGGTCCCCAGACTCTTGCCTTCATTTGATCCCAAAGGAGTCTGGGAAGTGAAACTGGCTGAATTAGGATCATTAAAATATAAATATAAATATAATGACAATATAAATGAATAGAATAAATACAAATATTATAATAAATAATAATAACAATAATAAATATAAAATAAATAAAATATAAGTATCAACCAAAGCAGAGTCCCTTGTTGAGGGAATTTGTTCTTCAACTTGAAGGATTGTTCACTTTTTTTTCTTCTCTTACCTGGAGGTGACAATTTTCAGAGATGAGGACTCTAGGCAGTCAAAGAGGAAAGGCTTCTGCTAATCACTTCCTTCTCTCTTCTGACACTGCCACCACCCTGCTGCAAGCCTTCTTAGCCTCACGCCTGGATGATTACAGTAGCCTGCTGGTGAGTCTGCCTGCCTCAAGTCTCTCCCCACTCCAATCCATCCTCCACTAAGCTGTCAAAGTGATTCTCCTAAAGCTCAGGTCTAACCATGCCACTCTCTCTACTCAACAAATTCCATAAAATCCTCTGTTTGGCTTTTAAAACCCTTCATAACCTATGCCCTTCCTACCTTTCCAGTCTTTTTACACTTTATTCCCCTCCATGGCCTCCATGTTGTTTGTTCCTCAAACAAGAACAAGACATTCCATCTCCTGACTCCATGACTGTCTCCCATGCCTGTACTCATCTCCCTTCTCATCTCAGCTAAAATCCAACCTTCTGCAAGAAGTCTTTCCCTGTCACCCTTCCAAAGTATCCTGTATATATCTTGTTTGCAAATAATTGTTTTCATGTTGTCTCTTTCGTTAGATTGTGACTTTCTTGAGGGCTTTGTTGCTACTATTCAGTCATATCTGACTCCTTGTGACCCCATGACCATGGCACACTTCTATCATCCACTATCTCTCAAAGTCTGTCCAAGTTCATGTGCATTATTTCTATGACACTATTGATCCACCTCACCTGTTGCTGTCCCCTTTTTCTTTTGTCTTCAATCTTTCCCTACAACAGGGGCTTTTCCAATGAGTGATGTCTTTGTCTTTTTATCATGTGACCAAAATATTTAAGCTTCAGCTTCAGTATTTGACCTTTCAGTGAATAGCCTGAATTAATTTTTTTAAGTATCAATTGATTTGACTGTCTTGCTATCCAAGGGACTCTCAAAAACCTTCTCCAGCACCATAACTCAAAAATGTTGATTTTGGTTGGGAACATAGACTTGTATTATTGAATATAGACTTGTATTGTTGAATGGTTTGCTTTAGATTCAAATAGAGAACGTTTGAGATTATACTCCAGGACTGCTTTTCTCACCCTTTTATTGGCTATGAGGACTACTCCATCTTTTCTAAAGGATTTTTTCCCACACTAGTATATGTAATGATTGCCTGAATTAAACTCACCCATTCCCATCCATTCAAGTTCACTGACTCCCAAGAGGCTGGTGTTTAATCTTTCCATCTCATGTTTGACCACACCCAGCTTACCTTTGTTTGTAGATCTTACATTCCAGGTTTCTATGAAATATTGATCTTTACAGTATCAGACTTTCCTTTTGTCATCAGACACGTCTATATCTGAGCTTCCTTTCAGCTTTGGTAGCTTCATTAATACTTGAGTTACTTGTAGTTGTCCTTTGCTCTTCCCCAATAGCATACTGGATGCTTTCTGACCTAAGGGGATCATCTTCTGATGTCATCTCTTTTATAATTTTAATACTACACACACACACACATACACACACACACACACATGTACACACACATATTCTCAGTTGTGTATAAAAATGTAACTTACCCAATAGGAAATAGGAGATGAAGAGGATCATAGAGCGGGAGGATGATAAAAGAGAGGTCAGTGGTCAGAAGCAAAACAGATTTTTGAGGAGAGATAGGATAAAAAGAGGGAATGAAGAAGAAACAGAAGAAAATGAGATGGAGGAAATATACAATTAGTAATCATAACTATGAATGTGAATGGGATGAGCTCACCCATAAAATGGAAGCTGTTAGTAGAATGGATTAGAAACCAGAATCCAACAACATATTGTTTACAAGAGATACCCTTGAAACAGAAAAATGTACATACACAGGGATAAAATAAAGGGCTGGAGCAGAACATAATATGCTTCAACTGAAGTAAAAAAGGCATAGGTAGCAATCATGATCTCAGACAAAGCAAAAGCAAAAATAGGTCTAATTAAAAGAGGTAGTCAGAATAACTACATTATGCTGAAAGATACCATAGACAATGAAGTAATATCAAGAAATTTTACAGCAAGTTTCTGTGATGAAGGCCTCATTTTTCAAATATATACTGAGTAAAAAACTGAGACAAATTTATAAAAATAAATCATTTCCCAACTGATAAATGATCAAAGACTTAAGTTGTTTGTCCTTCATGTTTGAAGAGGACCAATATGACATCATGTACAGTGTGTCTAGCTATGGTTGATCATATCACCACGAGCTCAGAAGGCTCTACCAATGGTCAGGCACAAATAGTCCTTGTGAACATTTGGGATGGAGATGTCTCTAAATTTGTACATCTTGCGTTTCTTTTGAGCTATTGCAATTCAGCTTTACTCATAGAGTGTCTTCTTTGATGTGGACACACCATACTTGTGCCAGTGTCTCCCATATTTCACAACTGATGTCAAAGTTCTTCAGAGAGACCTTGACAATATCCATGTATTGCTTCTTTTAACATCTGTATGAATTTGTGTGAATTCTCTGTAAAATAGTCTTTTAAGCAAATCTAAGTTTGGCATTCAAACCATGTGACCAATCCATCAGAATTGTGCTCTCTGAAGCAGAATTTGAATGGCTAGCAGTTTTCAGAAGAAGAAATCAAAGCTATCTATAGTCATAAGAAAAAATGCTCTAAATTACTAATAATTAGAGAAATACAAATTAAAACAGCTCATACCCATCAGAAATGGTAAATGCTAGAGGGCATGAGGAAAAAAATATGCACACTAATGAATTGCTGGTGAAGTAGTGAACTGGTCCAACCATTCTAGAGAATAATCTGGAACTATGCCCAAAGGGCTATAAAACTGTCCATAACCTTGACCAGCAGTGCAAGAGATCAAAGAAAAAAGAAAAGGACCTATACGTACAAAAATATTTATAGCAGCTCTTTCTGTGGTGGTGAAAAATTGGAAATCGAGGGGATGCTCATCAATTGGGGAATGGTTGAACAAGTTGTATGTGATTGTGATAGAATATTATTATGCTATAAGAAATGATGGGGGGGGGGGGAAGAGTGGTTTCAGAAAAAAAAAACATGGCTGTATGAACTGAAGCAAAGTGAAGTGAGAAGAACCAGATCATTGTGTACAGTAACAGCAACATTGTAATGATCAACTGTGAAAGAATTGATTACTTTGATCAATATAATGATCCAAGACAATTCCAAAGGACTGATGATGAACTGATGAACTCTGAGTACAAATTGAAGTATAATTTTCTCATTTTCTTTTTCTTGCCTTTTTTGAAAATATGGCTAATAGGGAAATGTTTTGCATGATTTCACATGTATAATTGATACCATGTTGCTTGCTGTCTCAGTGGGTGTGGGAAGGGGTGGGAGGGAGGGGGAGAGTTTGGAGCTCAAAATTAAAAAAAAAAGAAAAGAATATTAAAAATAAATTGAAGTATTTTAACAAGAGAAAATGAATGTTGCAAAGTTACAAAGAAAAAGTGTGGTTTCAAAGAAGACACATCCCCCAACTTCTTTGTAGGGATTGGGGATGGGTTTATGGATATAGAATGTTGCTTATATCGTCAGATTTTTTTGACGTATTGATCAGTTTTGCAGATTTTCCCCTCTTTTCCTTATTTTTTCTTTTACCTTTTAAAAAATCTTTTGTAGTATGGTTTGGTTCTGGGGGTGGGGGAGAAAGGAATACTGGAGGAAGTTTTTGGCCTTCCCTTGTGTGATGGTAAGCTTTCTGAAAGCAGGGACTGTCTTTCCTTTTCTTATTTGTATTCTCAGCATTTAACCCACAGCCAGGCACATAGTAGGTGCTAAAATAAATGTTTATCAAATTGAATTGAGCATTGAATATAGGTTTCAAAAGCAACAAAAAAATTCTTTAAAAAAATGAATGTTGAAAAAGAACAAATGTTGTGGGAATCGTGGCTCACCATCCTAGAGAGGCAAGTGGCTGTGTCTTCCCCTCAGCCTTCTTGGGGTACCCCTGTGGGGTTGAAGGGTCATTCTCAAATGCTACCAGCCTGAACTCCCTTTCTGGATGTGTTCTCCTCTCTGTCAGTTGACAGTGACTAGTGCCCCAATTGTATTAATCAATCAACATTAATCAACTTTTATAAAGCTCTGATTTGTAAAATTGACGTTTACTTCAAAGATATAGCAAGCACAAAGATGATGTCTCACATGTAGTGAGTGTTCTCTAGGTTCCCTATGGCAGAACTAGGTCACATATTCCCCTCAGGGCTTTAGGGAGACCTCAAGGAGTGTGGGGCATCTTTTCTTTAATGCCATAAGCTCTAGATCCCATTCTGGTGTGCTCCCTCACTTTGTTAGCTGCCAATTATTTGCACCCCAGAATTGTTTACCAGGGGTGGGGAACCTGCAGCCTCAAGGCCACATGTGGCCCTCTAGGTCCTCAAGTGCAGCCTTTTGACTGAATCCAAACTTCTCAAAACAAATGCCCTCTAAGTCCTCAAGGGCAGCCCTTTAACCTAATCCAAATTTCACAGAACAAATTCCCTTAATAAAAGAATTTGTTCTGTCAAACTTGGACTCAGTCAAAAGACCGCACCTGAGGACTTAGAAGACCACACGTGGCCTTGAGACTGAAGGCTCCCCACCCCTTTAGTCCATTAATATTAATTAGATTTTACAAAAGAATATTTGCGAAGAAGATGTAGCAAGAACAGAAGTAAACTATTTCCCATCACCTCAGGAGCATACTCTCTTTTCCTCAGTCTCTGGGGAGAGGAGCCTCACACTTAAATCAGTTTCTACATAGCACAGGTCTCACCAAGTTCACATCCAAAAATGGCATTGCTGCTAGATGAACCCTTATAGACTTAACTCTCTTAGATCTCTTGAACCTTGAGTGGTTTGCTTTTCTAATCTTTTGAAGCTTACAAGGTCATAGTCATCTCCATCACTTAAAATGAAAGAACAAATTTCGAGGCCAAGAACAGAGCCCCTTATTCTATGACCACATGCAGTCTCTCCTCTCACAACATTGTTTCTCCCTGAAATCCTGTCAGATTGGAAGAAGTCAAACCAGGGGAATGGCCAAGGCCTCAGTCAACTAGTAGCTTTTGAATGTATCCCCTTCCCCCTTCCAGTTTTGCATCCAATCAAAAAAGTCCCTCTCCATTATGTGGTAGGTGGACAGGAAGCCATCACAGAGAGATTATGCATGCTCCAAAATCTCTCCAAGGAACTTCCATTGCACATCATCATGAATCTCCAAAAGCAGGCTCTCCAGCCTCTTCCATGTGGATAATTGCATGAGCAGGACTTTTACATGCTCGTAAGGACAAGGCTCAGTAGCCAGTCCACCATTATAAAAAACAAGCTTGACTTCAGAGAAAAGATATGAGAAAACATCTCTCCCTCCTTCCACAATTTTAGAGATGGGGAGCCAGATGGAGTATGGTTATGGAACATTGACTATATTTATTAGATTTTTAGAATGTGCAGGGTGTCCCAAAAGTCTTAGTGCAGTTAAAAACTACAATCGCTGAAAATTATTCATCGAGTTTACTTACTTTTTTTTCTTTTTTGAAAATTCTTTTTTATATGGAACAGCTCTCTGGAAAGGGGGAGGGGAAGGAACATAGGAGGGAAATGTAAAAAAGTGTAAAAATAAAAGACATATCACAGCATGACTTATATGGAAATGTGTTTTGCATGACTACACATGTATAACCTATTTCAAACTGTTTGCCTTCTCAATGGGGGAGAGGGGAGAGAGGGAGAGAATTTGGAACTCAAAATTTGAGAAAAGAATATTAGAATTGTTTTTACATGTCATTGAGAAAAACATAAAATATTAAATTAAAAAAATAAAAGCCATAATTTTAAAAAAAGAATGCATTTCTGAAGTCACAAAGAGAAACAATTCCAGTGAGGGAAAACAAGAAAGTCATCCAAAAAGACTGATGTGACTGCACAGGGTTAACCAAACAATGTACAGATATAATTACCTAGATTTTGTTTTATTTGAAAAAATGTTTTTATTTTTCTCAAATAAGACCAGTCATAAAATAATCAAAACAACAGTAGTAAAAAACAAATCCCCAACTCCATAAGAAAAACCAAAAAAGTGATTGCCAATGCTTATACACTCAACTATACCCTTTTCTGCCATTTACTGATGGATGAAAGTAATTTTGTACAGACGAATCCTTTCTTCTTGTCACTAACCTCCTAAAAGTGGGATTATTGGGTCCAACGGTATGAATAGTTTAGTAACTTTTACTGTATAATTTTATGCTGCTTTCCAAAACAGCTCCACCAGCCATGAATTCCTTTGCCTCATGTAGCACATTCCCAGCAACACTGAATTTTTCCATCTGTTACCATCATTGACCAGGCTGGATGTAAGGTGATACCTCAGAGTTGTCTGCATTTGTATTTCTTTGATTATTAGTGATTTAGAACTTTTTGAAGTGATTGTTGATAATCTATGTTTATTCTTTTGTGAATTTACTGTTTAATTATCTATTGGAGGATGGCCCTTATTCTTATACATTTGTGTAAACTTCCTGTAGATTTTGAGTGTCAGACTTTTATCAGATAAGTTTAATGTAATATATTTTCCTCAATCTGCAAAAGCTTTTAAATTTTATATGAGCAAGAATGTCTATTTTGTCTTTTATTCTTTCCTCTATATTGCACCTGGTTAAGAATTTTTTCCCTAGATACAGTTGTAAGAAATATTGTCTTATTTCCTAATGAAATTCCTTTTTTCTAAATTAATTTTATTTTTTCCCCATCAACACAAATCTGCTTTCTCTCTCTCCCACATTCCCCCACTTCTCCTACTGAGAAAGAAAGAGAAATAAAACCTTGGTTACAAACACACATATAGTCAAATAAAACAAATTCCTTAGTTGGTCATGTCCAAAAAAAAATGAGATGTCATCTGCACTCTGAGTCTTTCACCTCACTATCAGGAGGTAGATAGTATGTTTCATGAGTCCTTGAATCCAGGTTGGGCATTGCAATGATCAGAAACACTAACTGTTTCAAAGTTGTTGATATTGACATTTTTTTCTTTTTTAAAAAAATTATATATTTTTTTATTCAACAATTTGCCTTCTCACTTTCTCCTTCCAATCCCCAAATGTAAACAAACAAAGAAACAAAGCAAAACCCATTACAAACATGGAGAGTCAAACAAAATAAATTCCTGCTTGGTTATATCCAAACAAATATATAACTCATTCTGGGGGCTAGCATATTTCATCTTTGGTCCTCCAGATTAGTGGCTGATCATTGAATTGATCAGAATTCTCAACTAATTAAAGTTGCTTGTCATTAAAATATTGTTGTCATTGTACAAATTGTTCTCCTGGTTCTGCTCACCTCAGTCTGCATCAGTTCATACAGTTCTTCCTAGGTTTCTCTGATTGCCCCCTTCATTATTTCTTATAGCACAATACTATTCCATCACATTCATGTACCATAATTTATTCAGCCATTTCCCCAGTTGATGGGCACTCCCTCAGTTGTTTTCAATTTCTTGAAATTGATGAAACTACTTTAAAAAACTTATTGATATCTTTTTTACAATACCAAAAATTTCCCCACTATCCTTCCCTTATCTCCTACCAGATAGCCATTCCACATTGCAACAATATACTGATGGAACTCTAAAATGATTTATTAAAGGGATGGTTAGTGAATATTTGAAAAAGAAGTGGCAATCACAAAGAGTCAGCGTGGCTTTATCAGGTCATATCAGTCTAATTTTATTTCCTTGACAAGAATTGGGAAATCTGAATTGGGAGATCAAGAGGATTATTGTAGACATGGTTTGCCTAAGTTATTGCTTAATGGGGCCCAAAATTCTGATGTATCAATGTATTTCAAGAATTGAAGACCACATGGGTTTGGACAAGTCTAGTAAAAAATACATTTTGGAGTTAAGGGAAAAGGCATAAAAATTCTCCAAGAATCATGAAATTTATGAATGGAATTTGTACAAGTTACTTCTATTGCAACACACAAAAAGTAAAGATTTGTCAAGTTTTGAAAAAAAGAGAAAGCTATAGCTTCTCATTCTCCCCTAATATTTTAGGGTATGACTAGACAGGTATAGATGGGCTGCAATTTACATTGTTGGATGTAATTTACATCTTCTCCTCTCCTCTGGTGTTCTGCTCAGGGGAAGGTAAATTCCATAGCCAAAAGCTGCCTTTTTTTTCCTTTGAGTTTCCTTAAAGTTTACATTTGTTACTCAAAGATCAAGCTTTAAACCTAATTCACTCTGGAGCTCATAGACTGGACAACAAGTCTCCACCCACCTAGCACAGAGTGAATTTAATAACTCAATAGTAATTTTTTACCCAGGAACCCCTCCCAGTTTGATTTTTTTTTTTTGATTAAAGGGGTCATCTGTTGAGTAACTTAAAGAAGCCTGTTCATTGAATGGGTGTATCTCACTCAAAGTGAGAATGTGATAAGACCTTAGCCTGAAAGGGCCAGGGTCTCATATTATGTCCTGGGCCATCTCCAGTCTTCTTGATGAATATCAGGCCACTGGACCCAGATGAATCAGGAGAAGAAAGTGAGGTTGGTGACCTTGCACAGTCCTCCCTCACTCAAATCAAAGTCAACTGCAAGTCATGCCATCATCTTGATGTCATGGTTCTCTTCAAGAATGAAGGACAAATACAACATTGTTGGAAGAAACTCCTGATAAGAGCTCGGGTCCATTTGAACATTTGAAATTGATTCTATTTAGATTGTTGATCCATCTGGAATTTGTTATAGTATATGGTGCTAGATACTGGTCTAATCGTATCTTCAGTCCAAGTGTTCTCCAGTTTCCCCAAGAGGTTTTTTTTGAATGAAGTCCTTTCCTATTAATTTGGTACTCTTAGGTTTATAAGACACTTTGCTATTATATACATTGACTTCTCTTTTATTTTTGATTCCTCTATTATGTTTCGTTGATTGATTTTTTCTATTGGAACAGGTGACATGGGTGCTAAGTGTTAACAGGATGCTACAGAAGCTATAACCAGACACTATGGGCTTGGTGCTTTTCCTTCTGTAACCTATAGAAAACTGAGCTGCCATAGAATTAATTAATCAGCAAATTAATTGTTGAACCATGACCCATTGTAATGGTTTAGTTCTTTTATTCAAAAGTCAATAGTTCAAACATATTTGTACTTTTGCATTCTTCTTCTGTACTATCTCTGTAAGTGTTCATGTGAATCATTGGACTTTACAATAACTCCATTAACGTTTTTTCATGTGATCTCCTTGTGACATGGGAGACTTAGACTGATCCATCTTTCCCACGCTTAAGCATGACTCAGTCTTTTTTTATAGTAAGTGTTCTCTCCCCAGCTAGGTGGCACTGCACTGGATAGAGCACTGGGCTTGGAATCAGGAACTCTTCCTGTGTTCAAATCTGGCCTCAAACAATTATTAGCTGTATGACTCTGGGCAAGTCACTTAACTGTTTGCCTCAGTTTCCTCATATGTAAAATGAGCTGGAGAAGGAAATGGCAAACCACTCCAGTATCATTGCCAAGAAAACCCCATGGACAGTATGGTTACCAGGAGTCAGACACAACTGAAAAATTACTAAAGAATAACAACTGTGACCTCTCTTCCCTTAATCCTTTGTCTTTTCAAGTGGAATGGTTTGGTTGATGGTTTTTTGTGGGCTTCTACCCTTGGATCTGTGTGGTCTATAGGAATCATTTGCTTTGCCTCAGTTGCCCATATACAAGAAGATGTGTATAGGGGTGTTCAGGAGGACTAGTGCCTCTTGTGTGAGGGCTTGCTTAGCCTTTTTAAGGGCTGCTTATTCACCTTTGGTGTCCACCTATCACCCAATTCTTACCTGTGGCTCCAAGAAGCTGTAACATGCACAGGGTTCACATCCTGGCAAAACCATCTCAGCAGATGGACTAAACCAGGTTGAGGGACCAACAGGCTTCAAACCAGTTGGTGAGTCAAGGGGATGTCTATTCCAGGAGGATGTGAAGACTTCCCCTGGCAGAATGGGTGGATGAGAACAATTTGTTCCAATGGCCATGAAGATGGTTGAAGCAGGTGCTATGGTGTGGCTTGGTCAGGTCAAAGATGCCAAGGTCATCCATTGCATCTGGGGCTATTGGCAGTCATCCTGACTTTTGTCTTGCCACTGGACTTGGATAACTCTGAAAGAGAGAGTGAACATGATGACTTTGTCCAACTCTGCCTCACTTAAATCTAATTCACTTGAAAGTCCAGACATTACCCCATGATGTCACTGGTCCTTTTCAAAAATGAAAGATGAACAACATCTACAACAAAGACAACCACAACAGCTATTAGGTTCTGAAAAGTTCAGGTGCCCCCAAAATGACTTGGAGCATGCATTGAAACTGTTACACTTCAGCTGCTAGTTGAACAAGGACTGTTCTGAGTCTGGCCACCCTTTGGACTCAAAGTCCCGTTTTGATAATCTTCCTTTTCATAACAAGGGAGGAGGAGAAAGGAAATAAGCATTATATATTTTATTATATGTTATATGATGTGATGTGATATTATATTGTATTGTATTATAATATAGCTCCTACTATGTTCCAGGCACTATGCTAAGTGTTTTACAAATATTATCTCATTTGATCCTCACAACCACCTTATGAATAGATATTACTATGGTGCTGTTATTTCCATTTTACAGTTGAGAAAACTGAGGCAAACAGAGGTTAAGTGACTTCCCTGGGAATCAAACAGCTAGTCTGAGGTGAGATTGGAACTCAGATCTTCCATACTCCTGACCCTCTCTATCCACTGCAGTGCCACCTAGCTGTCAATTTATCAAAGATCCTCCATCAGTGCCAATCCTGTCACCATCTTCTTTGAATCTCGTAATTCTTTGTCTACTTGCTCCATTCTGACTATGTCCAGTACTTCAGGTTGTATGGTCCCCTTTTCTATCAATCTCCAGAGAGGACTCCCTACCTATCCCACAAAGTCAGAGGCTTTCTCACTTTTCTCACTGAATGATGTCTATCTAGAACTTTGCACATTCTTCCTGCACTGCCAAAGTGAGCCTCTAGTCTTCATAAGCACCCCAACTGGTTCTGGGATGTCCAGATAGATCTTTAGGCTTGACATATCTGGAAAATGTGGTCCTTTAACACTTTCTAGTGGATTTTCCAATTTATGACTCAGGAACTCTCTAGTCCTATAGTAATCGGGTTAGCTTGGCCTCCCCACATTTCTACTGGACAACATGGGGCCTGATCTGAGAAGATTCTAAGCTTGGACCTATAGTCTCCCTGTGATGGGGGAGATTTAGGCTCAGCACTGTCAGTGGAAAAAACATCTTTCCTACCCTTAAACATGGCCTTTCAAATTTTCCATGAGCAAACCTTCTCTGTCATAAAGGCTTCAAGTTTTTTAATCAACTTGGAGGGGGGTGGTGGAGGCTGGAGGACAGTCTGGTCATCAATTTCCAGACACAATCACCTACTGTCACTGAGTCAGGAAATATTGAGTCATAAACTATGTTTGGCAATTCAAAAAACCCAGACTGAGCCGATGTCTCCAAGTCTGACCCTGATATTGATCACTACACTTTCCTCCGAATCTTTTCTAGCTCATTTCAGTTATCTTACAGAGTTATTATTTTTACATTTAGGAGTCTACTCCTGGAATCAGGAGTACAAAACTTTCCCTCCATTTCAGCCTCCATTTTGTTCCAGTATTAGTTAAAATTTCAACTGGCAAGCCAGTGACTCTAAATCAAGCATCTAACATGCAGTACCATGCAGTAATCAAGCAATAAAGTGATGGGCAAATGTGGTTACTATGTAGCAAATCAAAGAATAAAACCAATATGCAAATGAGTACGCCTGTAAAGTGACACATGCAGAGCTATAGAGATGCAGATGACAATGACGCAGACATATCACATGCCAATAATTAGCACACGAATAGGCGAACAATATCTGCTAAGTCAGGAGCCAATGCTAATGAGCAGCAAGGGATGCAGGCACAGAGCTTAAAGCATTAATAACCGATAGAAACCACAAGCACATCCCATTTGTGATCTTATCAAATAGAGTGGCTCAATTAACAGAGAGGTCATTCCCATGGGCAAACAAATAATTAAAAAAATGATCAAAACTAAACTAGGAAGAATAATTCCAGGGACTGAACAGGACAACATTTCAAAATAAGCACCTGAAAAGGAAATGAAAGAAAACATTTCCCTGTAAACAGTAGAACCAAAGCTAAAACAAAGCACACTAACATGAAACTCCCAACATCAAATCCTCATGAGAAATGGCCAGGATCAGTGTTCTTAACTGGGATTCCCATGTCACTGAAGCAGACCTACTAAAAGGGAAAAACAAAATGACAAGATAAAGGACAGAAAAATATTCAAAATATCCTGGAAGAGAAACTCGACATTGTGTGTGTGTGTGTGTGTGTGTGTGTGTGTGTGTGTGTGTGTGTGTTGTGTGGTGTGTGTGTGTGTGTGTGTGTGTGTGTGTGAGCATGTGCTTGCGCATATTAGGTATATATATCCTTAATGTTTCTCCTGAAGCTGTACCCATTATGCACCTGGCTTGTTGCCCTGCTTTTGGCAGCAGACTGAAAAGCAGGCTGCCATGCAACTCATTAGCTGTGGATTTTAGCATATAGTTCTGCCACCAGGAGGTGCTATCTACAGGCCACCAAGACCAGTGCTACATAAGAGGGTATCTAGCACAAGTGGGCAGGCTTTCCCAATGACTGAGGTATCATTCGTGGCTCATCAGAAGGTTCTTAGACTACACATGAGTAGTAAATTTCTGCCCCCCCATCCCATGAGTTTTCATAACAGTTGCCAGTCTCTAGCTGGAAGGCACTGCAGTTGGACCCTTTCTCTCTCTCCCTTTCTCTCCCACCGTCTCTTTCTTTTTCCCCTTCTCTCTCTTCCTGAAAGAGTATTACCTGGAATATATTCCAAAATCGGAAAATCTCTCATCTATGCTCTGAGCCTCCAACCTTTATTGGGGAAATCTTTTGGGACCAGCTAACCACATTCATAGGGCTTGGACAATTTCCTTTGTAATGGCCATGTGATTTATTGAAATTACAGTAAATGCAGCGTAGATTCTCCTCTGATCCTTTTAGCCTTCATCTTTTGACCAGACCATGGTGGGAAGAGATTACAGGCTCAAAACTTGCTGAGATTGGCTTGACAAGAACTTGGAACATGTCTGGGAGCATCAGAGGTTGGCACTGCCCCCCACAGGTTTCATTACAGCTGAGGAGCTTCATGGAAACTTCTTGTATTGTCAGTGTTCTAAGAGCTCCAAGTTTCGATTGTCAAGTATTTGTTAAGTTCCTACTGTGTGCTAGGCAATGCTAAGTTCTGGGGATATAGACAGGCAATGGCAGCTGCCCTCAAGGGGCTCACAATCAAATGACAGAAACAATGTACAGACAACAATTTGTAATTATATGTATGTATATATATATGCACATATATATATATTTATAGGACAAGCTGAAGATCATCACAGAAGCTATTGTTTATCTTTTGTTTTCAAAGAGGACCAGTGACATCATGGGGTGATGTCTTGACTTTGGAGTGAATTGGATTTAAGAGAGGCAGAGTTGCACAAAGTCATCAGCCTCACTCTCTCCTCCAGAGTCATCAAAGTCCAGTGGCAAGACAAAAGTTAGGAAGACTGGCAACGATGCAGTGGATGACCTTGGCATCTTTGATGTCTAACCAAGCTCCAAGCACTCCACAGTGCCTACTTTAGCCACCCTTGTGACCATTGGAACAAATTGTTCTCATCCACCCATTCCAATGGAGGAAGTGTTTGCATGCTTGGGGCAGACACCCCCCTAACTCACCAAGGGATCTGAGGCCTGTCACTTACTCTC
Organism: Notamacropus eugenii; assembly: GCF_028372415.1. Classification (NCBI taxonomy): domain Eukaryota; kingdom Metazoa; phylum Chordata; class Mammalia; order Diprotodontia; family Macropodidae; genus Notamacropus; species Notamacropus eugenii. The sequence continues at coordinate 22,403,716 of NC_092879.1, read as the reverse complement.
AACCTGGTTTAGCCCATCTACTGAGACTGTTTTACCAGAGCATGGCCATTATACATGCTATGACTTCTTGGAGTCACAGGTGAGAGTTAGGTGAACCAGGTGGACACTGAAGGTGGACGAACAACTCTGAAAAGGACTCAGCAAACTTCACCCTAGAGAGACTAGTCCTCCTTGTTGAATACCCCATACACTCCTCACAGAAGTAAAAAATTAGCATTAAAGGGAATTCAGGAAAGAGTCTTGCAGAAGGTGGGATTTTAGTTGGGACTTGAGAGAAGCCAGAGATTCTAGGAGGCAGAGCTAAGGAGGGAGAGAGATCCAGGCATGGAAGACAACCTGCTGGGAGTTAGGACATGGAACAAGATCAGTGTCACTGAATCATAGCATATGTGGAAGGGAGTAAGGTGTGAAAGGCTGGAAATGTATGAAGGGGCCAGGTTATGAAAATGCCAAACAGAGAATTTTATATTTGATCTTGGAGACAATAGGGAGCCACTGGAGTTAATTGAATGGGAGCTGGATGTCATGGTCAGACCTGCTCTTTAGGATAATTCCTTTGGCATCTGACTGGAAGAAGGACTGGAGTGGGATGAAAGCAGTCAGGGAGATTGACAAGCAAGCTGTTGCAGAATTCTAGCAGTGCAGTGATGAGGGCCTGTACCAGGGTGGCAACAGTGCCAGAGGAGAGAAAGGGTGGATATGAGAGATGTTACAAAGGTAGAAATGTCATGACTCAACAACTGATTGGATATATGGGGTGAGAGTAAGGAGTCAAAGATGAGACCTAGGTTGGGAGCCTGGGGACTGGGAGGATGGGAGTGCCCTTCATGGTAATAAGGAAAGAAGGAGTGGGGGAGGGTTTAGAGGGAAAGAGGAGTTCCGTTTTGGATATATTGAGTTTAAGCTATCTATGGGACATCCATTTTGAGATGTCCAATAGGCAGTTGGAGATACAAAACTAAAGGTCAGGAAAGAGATCCTAGGGCTGGACAAATAGATCTCAGAACCATCTGCATGGAGAGTACCATCAAGTTCTTGGGAGCTGATGAAATCATCAAGTGAAATAGTACTGAGACAGAAGAGGGCTCAGGACAGAGCTCTGGGGGAAGATCCAGCAAAGGAGATGGGGAAGGAGCTGTCCAACAGGAAGGAGAAGCAGAAGAGAGCAATTTCCCAATAACCTAGAGAAAGAGAGTATTAAGGAGAGAGGGTGATGAATAGTGTCAGAGGCTGCAGAGAGATCAGGAAGGACAAGGACAGAGAAAAGTTTTTGGATTGGTCAATGGAGAGACCATTAGCAACTTTGGCTAGAGCGGTTTCAGTTCAATGATGGGGTTGGCAGCCAGACTGCAGAGGGTTTAGAAGAGAGTGAGAGAAAAAGGAAATGGAGCAACTTGTAGGTTATTGATGGTCTTTTCAAGGAGTTTCGCTATAAAAGAGAGAAAAGATATGGGATGATAGCTAGCAGGGAAGGATGACTCAAGTGAGGGAATTTGAGGCTGGAGGAGACATGGGTGCTTTTGTAGTCAGTAGGGGAGCATCTAGTGAGACGGAGGGATTGAAGATTAGTGAGAGTGGGGTGACACAAGAGCCAGTCTCTTGGCAAGAAAGGGGTGGAACAGGGTCACTTGTGAATGTGGAGCAGTTTAGCTTGGCAAGGAGGAGGGCCATGTCTTCATGTGAGACAGAGGTGAAGAAGGAAATAATGAGGTGATGTGAGTGATAATTATCTGAGTGCTGTAAAACGCAAAGGAGGGAGAGTGAGCTCAGGAAGTGGCTCCCACAGTTCTCCAGGACCTGTTCCAACTCCTCTTTTGCTGTACTCAACTCATGTTATAATGTCAGTGCCAGTTAGGGACCAGAACCACAAGGCTGCCCTGCTTTACTGATCTCTCAGAAGCCTTTTCTTTCTTGGCCATATGGAAGGGAAAAGCCCAGAATGGCAGATGGATAGAGTCTGAATGGATTGGAATGTCCTTCCCAAGGACAAAACCAACGATAGACCAAAAAGTATCTCTGTGTGTGTAGGGTGGAGAGGGCTTTCATTCTCCAACCACAAAGTCTCACTCTCCCCCCACCTCAATGCTGATCTCTGGAACAATTCTACTCAGGTGTTGGTCTCTAATGCATTATTTTAAAAAAAATATAGTACAAGATGGCTTTGATAATTAAGACTTTACTTTTACATTGTGTTCTGGCTGTGACATTTTCTGTCCTTTCTTACATCTTTCATTAATTCCCTTAATATTCTTGACCTTTTGGATTTTTATATGAATTTCATAATAATTTCATCTAGTTCTACAAATTATTTTATTGGTATTTTGATTGGCATGAAAGCAGCATGACATTGCTGGTCTTGGAGTCAAGAATATTTGATTTCAAATCTACCTCTGACACATTAGCCTGGGTTCACTTAACCTCTATGTACCTTGGACAACTCCCTATGATTTATCTACCATACAATTTGTAGGTAGTAGGAAGCCAGTAGAAAGGGAGAGACTGAAGATTAGTGAGAGAGTAAGGACAATAGAGTGGACGGCATGGTATGGAATGGTTCGCTCATATGGGTAGAGGGACTTTCCTTAGCAAAGACATAGATACTTTTTCATGTGAAACATGAGTCAAAGAGGAGAATAGTTGGGGAAGAATTCTGCATGAAGCGGGATGAGGAAGAGAAAGAAGAGGAACTGCCAAAGAAAGGCTTTCGGCTAATTGATGAGGCAAGGCTCAGAGCTGAGAGGATGGGAGGGAGGGACAGCTAGGAGAGGTTTGAAGAATGATAGAAAGGTTTGGAAAAGCTACTGGGGTGAGTAGGATGGTGAATCAGTTAGGGAGGTATAAAAACAAATGGCCATGTCACAGTGAGTACCCAGTTCACATCAGGCAATACAAATGTGTAATGGACCTCGTCATTGTTTCATGTTTTGCCCCAGCTTCATTTTGCAGCACAGGAGTAGGAATGAAGGCAATAGTGATTGTCAGTAATCCAAGGCTTGGATTTGGCAGGACGAGATCTTTACTAGTGTAAAGGGGCAAGGGATTTGAGGGAGGAGGACAGTGTAGAATTGAGCTGATTCACCAGAGTCCAGATGAGGAAGACAGCATAGCTAGTGCAGGACTGATGGCCTGGGAAAGACCTGAGTGATCGAGGGATTGGTGGTTATGGTGAGGAGGAATGATATCATATTGCGATCAGATCAAAGAATTTCCAAGTTTGCTAACATGAATGTGGAATACTTGTAGGTAATGGTAAGATGAAGGGTATGGTCCTTTCTATGTGGGACTATGGTGAGGGAGAGAAGTAAGGTGGGGCTTGAAGGAGTAGCAATATGTTGAATTCCCCTAGTATGAGGTTTGAAAGTATATCATTATGTATATTGAAATTTCATAGTATGAAGGCAGGAGTTTGGGGAGTAGGGAAAGATGGTAAGCCGGGCACTGGACTCACTGGCAAAGAAAAGAGAGGGTCCTGGAGGTTGTTAGAAAACACTCATCAGAAGAATCTTGATTGGGTGATAAATAGGGAGTGAACGAACTTCAAAGGAAGAGAGGGTAGAGTGAAGATGGTCTTGGTCTCCTGTCCTCCCCATCCCCCCTCACCTTGGCCAGAGGAGACTCAAGAACTTTGAAGGATTCAGAAAATTTGGACTTTTTCCTTACAGTCTTAGTAGCAGGTACACCCCTCTTACTCCTTCCCCCACCCCACACAGCTGATGGAAGTGTGGGTGTTAGGAACCAAGGATAGAGTAAACATGATGAAGTAAGTCAATTTAAGGCTCTACAAAGAGTCTACCTGTATCTGTTCATGACTCCTGTGTGACCTTTGGATTTTGTGTGGAGTGAAATCAAGGCTGTCCCCTACCTGATATCCATCTTATATTATGAGTGCTTAGATAGAAGCTGGGGACCTATTCTACCCACATTTGGGGAAATCTAGACATGAGCTATTCCATGATCACATACAGAGATTTTCTTGGAGCTATTCCAGATGGGCACTGTTAACCCAAAAGAGATAATGACCCTTTTGGGTTCAAGCACCCAAGACTGGGTCTAATCCATTGGGGAACTCTAAGTCAAGGAGGATCCAGAAAACTAATTGAGATAAAAGTTTCTGCCAAATAGTAATATACAAAAACAAATCCACGGAAACCACCAACATTTCTATATATTCCTTTTCTGCTTTCAGACAGAACCTGCAATTTCATTGGTAGAAGAGACTTGATGTGTAGATTCTCTCCTCCAAGGCACCTCAGCGCCTTCTGGGTACTGGGGCACTGAGACAGGAAGTGGTCACATGGCCAATATGCGTCACAGATGGGACTTGAAAGTCAGCTTTCTTCGGGTCACACTTCCAGACATACATTACTAACAAAATCCAAGAGAAAAAGAGAAAGGGAAATTCCATTCAGAATGACTAGAAAATATCTGGGAGTTAATCTACCAAGATCTACAGGATTTATTTCTTAAACTGACAAAAGCATACTATAGAAATAAAAATAGATTTAAATAATGGGTGAGTTGGTCATCATTTAGAACTTGGTTAAGGTGACACTATGTTCCAAATTTATCTACAGATTTATTGGAATACCAATCAAAATAACCCAATAGGTAATTTTATCAATTTACAAAAATCCCAGTATGGGAACTCCTTCCCTCAATCCAGATCCCAGCTCACTGGTGGCTTAATAGTTAAACCTTACAAAGTTGTCTGAGGCACTGAGAGGTTAAATGACTTACCCTGGGTTCCACAGCTAATGAGTGTCACAAGTGGGACTTGAAGTCAAGTATTTCTGATGCCAATAACAGCAAGTACTGCCTCTATGCCAATCAAAATACCAGTGAAATGATTTGTAGAACTAGATGAAATGATTATGAAATTCATAAAAAGATCCCGAAAGGTCAAGGATATTAAGGGAATTAATGAAAAAGGTAGGAAAGGATAGAAAATGTCACAGCCAGAACACAAAGTATGTTATAAAGTCATAATTATCAAAACCATCTTGTACTGTATTAAAAAAAATAGTGCATCAAGGAACAACATCTGAGCAGAAGCTCAGGGCAGAGATAGAGCATGATGTTCAAGAGATCAGTATTGGCCAGGGTTAAGGAGAGATTTGGGGGTTGGGAGTGCAACTGCCCCTCCCCTGCCCCCAAACACACACACACACACACACACACACACACACACACACGCACACACACACACACTTTTTGGTCTATCATTGGTTTTGTCCTTGGGAAGGATTTTCCAACCCATGATTCTTCCCATTCAGACTCCATCCATCTGCCATTCTGGGCTTTTCCCTTCCATATGGCCAAGAAGGAAAAGGCTTCTGAGAGATCAGTAAAGCAGGGCAGCCTTGTGGTTGTGGTTCCTTATTGGTACTGCCATTATAACATGAGTTGGGTACAGCAAAGGAGGAGTTGGAACAGGTCCTAGAGAACCATGGGAGCTTTTCCTGAGAGCACTCTCTATTCCCTCTGTGTTTCACATCACTTCAGATGCCTTTACCTCCTCTCATCCTTTGCTGCTCTCTCACATGAAGAGGCCAACCTCTCTAGATGCACAAGTGACAGACACCATTCTAAGCCATCTTCTCCAGCAGATTCTCCCCGCCCCCCCCCCCATCATCTCTACTCTCAGTAAACTTCAATCCCTCCTTGTCCACTAGATGCTTCCCTACTGCCTACAAAAGCACCCATGTCTCCTCCAACCTCAAATCCCCTCACTTGAGCCATCCTTTGCTTCTGGCTATTGCCTCATATTCTCTCCTCTCTTTTGTGGCTAAACTCCTTGAAAAGGTCATCGACAATCTGCAAGTCTCTCCATTTCCTTTCCTTTCTCAGTCTTCCAAACCCACTGTAGTCTGGCTGCCAACCCTATCATTCAAGCGAATCTACTCTCTCCCAAATTGACAATAATCTCTTAATCACCGAATCTAATCTCTTCTCAGTCCCCCTCCTTCCTGCTCTGTAGCCTTTGACACCATAGATCACCAGCTTCTCTTGGATCCTCTCCTCTCTAGGCCTTCATGACACTCTTCTCTCCTGAGTCTCCTTCTACTGTTCTGGGCCTTCCTCTCTTCTCCCTTTATGCTATTTCACTTGGTGATCTCATCAACTCTCATGGATTCAATTATTATCTCTCTGCTAATGGTCCTCAGATCTACTTATCCAGCCCTAACCTAACCTAATCTACAGTCTCACATCTCCAACTGCCTTTCAGACATCTTGAACTCAATGTTCTGTAGACATTTGAAACTAGATATATTCAAAGCTGAACTCATTATGTTCCCCCAACCCGCCCCCCTCCTGTCTTCCTAACTTCTTTATTACTGTGCAGGGTACCACCATCCTCCCAGTTCCTCAAGCTTACAACATAAATGACATCCTCAAATCTTCATTTTCTCTCTCCCATCACCCCATCCCATTAGTTTCTGGGTCTTGTCAGTTTTGCCTTGGTAACATGGGTCCCTTATTGCTCTATTTTCTCTTCTTGTCATTACCCACCACCCTCCTTGCCTCATACCTTGGGCTGCTTGTTTCTCTGCCATAAATATCTCCCCATTCCCATCCATCCTCCACTCCATTGTCAAAGTGATTTTCCCACTCCCCTTCCTTGGAGAACTCCACAGGCTCCCCATCACCTCCAAGATCAAATATAACATCCTCTTTTTGGCATTCAAGGACTTGCATAACCTGCCCCCCCCCCCTCTTACCCCCTCCTCACTGTGTGATCCAGTGACACTGGTCTCCTTGTTGCTCCTTGAATAAGACACTTCATGTCCCATTGCTAGGCATTCTCATTGGCTATCCATGCATGGAATACTCTCCCTCTTCATTGCTGCTTCCTGGCTTCACTGACTTCTTTCAAGTCCCAGCTCAAATCCCAACTTTTACAGGAAGTCTTTCCCAGTCCCTCTTAAGTGAGGCATGAGAAGTGCCTTCCCTCTACTGTTTTTTTCTTTCTAATTTATCCTGCATATAGCTTGTTTGTACATAGTTATTGGTGACTTGTCTCACCCATGATACTATCAAGGGCAGAGATGATCTTTTACTTTTTTGTATCCCCAGAGCTTGGCACAGTGCCTGGTAAATAGCTTGTGCTTAATAAATGTTTATTGACGATGACTTGTCTGACTATTAGTCCTCAGTCTCCTTTGCTGAATCTTCATCTAGCTTGTGCCTGCTAACCCTAGGTGTCTTCAAAGGCTCTTCTCATCTCTATCCCATTTTGCTTGGTGATCTTAGCCCTCATGCATCCAGTGATCATCACCTTCTAATAATTCTCAGATCCATTTTTCTAAGCCTATCTTCTCTTCTGACAGCCAACTGCCTATTCGACTTCTTGAACCAGATGTTGCATAGACATCGACATGGCCAAGACAGAACTCATTATCTTGCTTTCCCTCTTCCTAACTTCCCTGTTACTGTGGAGAATACCACTATCCTCCCGGTTATCTAGGTTCACAACCTAGCCATCATCCTTGACATTTCATTCACCCTCTATATCTAATTTGTTAGTAAGTCTTGTCCTTTTTTTCTGTTCACAACATCTCTACTATTTAAGTCTCATTCTCTACTCCTATAAGTCTCATTTTCTACCCTCTGGTGTGGGCTCACATCAGCTTACACGTGGACTATGGCAATAGCTGCTATTTGGTCTTCTTGCCACAAACTTCTCCCTAAAATTTAGTCCATCTTTCACCTAGCTGTCAAATTGATCTTCCTAAAGTGCAAGTCTGACCATGTCACCTCCCCTTCCCCCAACTCAGTATACTAGTAGTTCTTTCCGACCCCCTTCCATGTTTTTATAAACTTCTACATGCACACCTTGATTATATGAGAGAATAAGTCTTTTATCAAACATAGGTTGACTCTGGTTTCCACTGACTAATAAATAATAACAAATAAATTTTCACCCTTTCCCCTAGGTTTTTCCACTACTCTGGGAACATTGTGGGGGGGGGGGGGGGAGAAACAGGGAAAAAGGGGAAGGAAGAGAACAAGTGTTTATTAAGTGCCTACTATGTTCCAGGCACTTAGTAAACTCTTTACAAATATTATTTAACTTGATCTCTCATCTCTACCATTGATTAGAGTCCCTATTGATTGTGGTTCCCCAGTTTAAAGGATCCAAGCATCCTGGTTCTATTAACATTCAGATGAGCTTTTGCCAAGGAATGCTCACTTCGAAGGCATAACAAAAGCTTTTCTCTAACACCTTGAGACCATAGTCCTCCCTGTGAAGGAGAAGGGAGGAATATTAAATTCACAGATGAACTCAGTTCCTACATAATATTAACTCCTCCAAATTCAAGTCTAAAGCCCACACTGGACTTGTTACTTGGGCTGACTATGACATTGGGCCTGGAATCCTAGGCTCTTAGAACCCTATGGCTTAGACTCCCAGATCCAGGACTCTACTGAAAAGGACAAACACACTACAAGTTAGTTTCTGGGGGGGAGAGGCATATGATCTGGGAGGGCCAGCAGGCCCTTTTTGAATGAGTGAATTCTTTCCCCCTGGCCAAGGACAGAAAAGAAAGAGATAATGTTTTCAATTTTAAAGACTCAGGCAGTTCTGGCTAGGCAGCTAATGAAAAGAAGCTGATCCCCACTATTCAGTAGGATGTCCATGCTTGGACCAGTGCTCCTAACTCCCCAGAGTAGGTCTTTGATGTATCCCATGTGGTCACTCGCGAATGATTTTGGCACATGACAAGCCTGGGTTACACTTTCTAGATGCTCACAAGTATTTTGATTTCACTTGGAAGATCTGGATTTTAGCTCTGACATTTCTGGGAGTTTTTATTTGGAGTTTTTTTCAGAAGGTGATTGATGGATTCTTTCTAGTTTCATTTTACCTGCTTGTTCTGATATGACTGGGAGATTTTCTTTCATGATTTCTTGAATTATGATAGCCAGATCCATTTAATTCTTTAAAAAAATTTACTCTGCATTATTAATATTTCCCCATTACTTTCTTAAGTCTAGACAAGACAATAAATCAAACCTTGATTTGAATATGCCAATTTCTAAGGTGTGAATATTCACACTGAAAATTTAACAATCAGTTCTTGCACCCCCCCACCCCCCCCCAAATCCCACTCACTGCAGGAAATTCTTTATTGCTGGGGAGGTTGGTCCTTGCTACCAGACTGGGAGCCGAGCCTCATGTATTTCTTTATTTATTTTTGGTAATAAAAATGTTTTTGTTCAAAATGCTAACCTTAACCCTAACCCTTACCCTTGGTTGCTATCAAGTGAATCAAACTGAGTAGCTTGGAAAGGAGTTAGCTTTATTATTTTTTTCCCGGGGGAGCTAGTTCATGGAGTTCCCAGATTTATCAAGGAGGGAACAAAAACACCACTCATGAAGGGTTGTTGATAAGTCTCCAAAATGGAGTCCACTCAATCTGTGTTCAGTGAATGTTAAGTTTACATGACATTTCCCAAATGCAGACTTCTTACAAGGATTAGGGCTCTACCTGCAATTAAGGTCATCTTCTTACTGGAATTTTGGAGAATTTACTTTGGGGTTCCCCAGGCCTTGAGCTTCTGCCTTACCTTACCAAGGTTCATACCTCCATACACCATTCTGGCTGGAGGGAGTCAAACCCCTCTCAACCTCACTCCTATGATGAAAAAGAGTATCCTGAAAGTGTGCTTTTAATGCACAGATGAAAAAAAGCAGTATGGGGGATGGAAATGAAGTGCATGCTGTGAGGCCCTTATTCCAAGTCCCCATCACCTTGAGGAGTCAGATTTCCAGAGCCTGGTTACTGTGACCCCTCAGTTCCTATCAGTATGCTTTTCCTCAAGATTGTCAGCTGAATACCATTTTAGTCAGCCAGCCTTAAGTAGCTTTTAGGAAGGACTATTTACTAAGATGATACAGTAAGAACAATTGATAAAAAGAATTCCTCTTGGAAGTCTGTGACACACTTCCATCAATGCATACAGAGTCCAAGGGAAACTTGTGTGAGCTTGGAATGTCTCCATGGCAAAGGGGTGATAGAGTCCCTGGTGACTGAAAGTCCTTTTTTCCCCAATTAGAAGTGTTCGAAAGGTCCCCTTAGCCATGGTATAACTCCCTTACTGGGTTCCTTGGAGAGCTATGTCCAGGCTGCCCTTGGCTCCCAGTGTAGACACTGTCATTAAGGAATCCGATAAAATCCAGTCCAAACCAATCAAAATGTCTGAACTCCAAGTCCAAACGCCTGACTGCCTCTCTTCTTGGAGATGAGAGATTCTCAGATGTTACACATTACACACATTTCCCAAATGCATGGGCTGACTTTTTACCCCCCTCATACATCAGGATACAGCACTTGCAGGATCCTAGGGATCTGTCAGGCCAGTGGAGGGTGGAAAGGAAGGGGAGGGGTAAGGTGGGGAAGGGGTGAGTTGAGGGAAGGGAGGAGAAGGGAACTGCCCACAGAACCCTCTCCTGACTCTGGGGAGTGGGGGACTCACCTCTTTCCTCTACCTCCTCTGGGTTCACTGATTTTTAATTTACATCTCTTTGACCTGTTTTTTAGGTCAGTTATTTCTGGTATGAGGTCCCTTATAGCTTCTTCTTTCTTTTCCCCCAGGCCTTTGACTTTGTTTTAGTATTTCTTGCTGTCTCATTGAGTCATTAATTTCTCTTTGACCCTTTCTAATTTGGGGAGAGTTTGTGGCTTGGGTAAGATTTTGTAACTTTTGTGCTAAGCTGTTAGTTCTGTTTCCAAGCCTTTTCTACATAGCTCTCATTTCTTTTCCAATTCTTTTATCTATCACTTGCATTTCATTCCATATGCTATTTTAAAGCTCTTTTTTTGCTCTTGCATCATTTCTTCTAGGAATTCTAATTGATGGAACTTGTGGGCAAGCTGTGTTTTTCTTTGAGGCTTTCCTTCTAGGAGTTTTGAAATTAGTCTCCTTTTTTAGGTTTATGTCTTGGGATTCCCTGGTATCATAATAGCATTTTATACATTTATTGTGCTTACTCATTCTTGGTGACTAGATGACTCTGGGGCCCTCCTCCACACTTAGAAGATGAGTCTCAGGTCCCTGGTCTTCTGGGGATTGAGATTGGAGCTACTTCACCTAGGTGCTCCTCACCTGGGAGTCAAGGTCCAGATCCCCTCTTCTCTAAGGACCAGAATCAGAATAATCTGCTCCTTGCCTGAGGGGGAGTCATAGATGTACCCTTCTCTGGGGATCATTATTTGAATTAAGGTCATTCCTCTTTGGAGTAGAATTTCAGATCTCCACTCCTCCTCATGGGGACCATAATCAGACTTGCCTTCCTGATGAATCCCTGCTTCTTTCTGGGCAAGGGAATCACAGTTCTCCTTTTCTCGAGGGACTGGAATGAGAGTGACTGTGCCTAGAGGTACATCTATGGGAACCAGAATCAGTATAGAAGCTACCTTGCTGCTCCAGGGGATCAGGATTGACCCACCACCAGACACTCTACTTCTCGCCTGGAGGTGAGTCCTGACAGGCTCTCTGTTCTGGGCATGTGACTGAATCATGGGCAGAAAGGAGAGCCAGTGATAAGAGGGCTGTGAGTCAAAGATCTCTCCTACCCTAGGACCAGGGTCAGGACCAGACCTTGCTGCCCTCCAAGGAACCAGGATTGATCTGCTACCAAGGGCCTGCTTCTCACCTGGGGGGTGAGTTGGAATAACTCTGGAATCAGAGCTATTTAAGTTGTTGCCACTGAGGCCCCCTCCCTCCTTGAGGGTTGAGATTCAGACCTCCTCCAGGTACTGGGATAATAAGTAGCCTTGCTGAGGTTCTTTTCTTCTTCCTGAGTCTCCCTCCCTCTTCTCTCCTCCAGGGATGGCAGTGACAGAGCTGTAGACCTGTGAGGAGAGGCTGAGTGTGTGTAGTGGTGGGGTGGTTGGGCTATACTGCTTCCTTTTGCTTCCTCGCCTTGGTTGGTCCTTGCAAGGGTGCATCGCTCCCAACCAGAAGAGTCCTTTGGAGTCTCTGGCAAGGCATATGCCTTGTTTTTTCCCTTGCTTTCCCAGTGCTGTCCAAGAGTCTCAGACAGTCAATATAGTATGATCTTTTGTAGTCCTACACGTAGAAATAAAAATCACAATTATCCCCCAGTACCAAGTTTTGCAGATGCAACAAACAAGGAACAAAATGGACCAAAGATGACTGCTTTGTACTCAGCAGATGCCTGATGGTGCTGCAATGGCTTTCATCATCCCTAAAGCAAAAAAGCAAAGAAAATTGGCCTCTTATCTTGGAAAATGAGCAGCTAGATGGTGTAGCGGATAGAGTGCAGAGCCTGGAGTCAGGAAGACTCATCTTCCTGAACTCTAATCTGGCCTCAGATGCTTATTAGTTGTGTGACCCTGGGAGAGTCATTTCACCCTATTTGCCTCAGTTTCTTCATCTGTAAAAGGAGCTGGAGAAGGAAATATGGCAAACACCTTCAGCATCTTTGCCAAGAAAACCCCAAATGGGATCACAAAGATTTGGACATAACTGAAATCTTAGAAAGAAACCTGATCCAGATAGAACTTCCCAGACCAAGAGGAGCTTTCCCCACAGGCATTTGGTACCTAGAGTCATCTCTAAGTCACTCACTGGCTCTCAGAAAATCAACTGCCTGGGAAAGAACTCTTTTTTGATGTCCTAGCATTTAGGGTCACCCATCTGGGTCTGAATAAAATTTCTAAGTGCACACCCAAAATTCTCAAGGGATCCCTGTACTGTAGATGATCCTCTAGGCAAATTTTCTCTGAATCTCTATTTCAAAAGGAACCTGGAATTTTTCCCCAATGGATCCTGCACCCCAAGAAAAATTCAAATGAAATTGTAAACTCTCCCAAAGGGACATGATAGTTCAGTTAAAAAAATAGCAAAAATAAGGCAAATGCTTGGAGTTTCAAGGTGCACTAGCACCTTCCTAAGGCACCTTACATTGGTAAGTTGTAGAGTATACTGCTCTCACAACAAGGCAAACAGTCTAGATGCAAATGCAAAAGGAAAAAAAATAGGAACATTTCTTAACCAGGCATCAGCATTCTAGTGATGCAAACTCCACATTTATCATATTAGATTCAATGTCAATACTTATACAGTAGATTCGGTAGCATAACAAGTAGCAGCACCTAAATACTGGTGAAATCAGCAAAACAAAAAAAAATCAACAAATACAAAGATTGTGGATTTTTATTTCAATGAAACCGACTCGTGAGGGAACACACGTGGAAAAATTCAACTGTGCAAAATGATAGCTTATTTTTTGTTGCCGATTTCTTGAGTATCCTACAAACTAGGGTACCCCAGATTTGAAATCCCAGATGAAGAATCTCTCCAGTGGTCCCCACAAATCCAGTGTCCTGTTTTATGCCAAGGTTTTCAGGTCCTGTTTTATGCCAAGGTTTTCAGATACTCTGTGCTGTCTTTTTTTCTCTACCATTGGCTTTAGCTCACACCAACTGTGTTAGGGGACCAGTGACCAGTGTTCTAGTTTCATTTACTTAACACTGATTGGCTTTTACAAAGGGATATTTACTTTACAGATATTGCAAGAACAAATGGTCAAACACTTTTCCTGATACTTCAGGGACACCTTGATGCCACCTCAGTCTCTGAGGGAAGGATTAGGCTCACAACTTAGCTCAGTTCCTGCATAGCACTGGTCCCACCAAGTTCACATCCAAAGCTGGTATCATTGCCCATTTCTGCTGGGTAGGAGTCTTGTACCCTTATTTCTCAGGGTGTTGATTTTTGTTCGATCATTTTTTAGTCATGCCTGACTCTTTGTGACCCCATTTAGGGTTTTCTTGGCAAAGATACTAGAATGGCTTGCCATTTCCTTCAGCTCATTTTACAGATGAGGAAATCAAAGCAAACAGAGTTAAGTGATTTGCCTAGGATCATACATCTAGGAAGTGTCTGAGGCCAGATTTGAACCCAGGAAGATGAATCTTTCTGATTCCAGACCCAGTGCTCCATCTAACTGCCCATATTGATGTTGGCTGACTATAATATCCAGCCTAGTAGTCTGGATTCCTGGATCCATGTGGTTCATTTGTGTAGCTCAGATTGGAGATTCTACTCTCTGCAACTAGAATGGAAAAGAATGAAAGAAAAGGTCAAGGAACATAGTTTGTTTTTCAGGGATGGAAGTGGAAGTGGTGGGGGAAAGACCCTTGGCCATTCTCACAGTGTCATTTATTTACTGGAAACCATTACTGAGGGAGTCATTCTGCTTCCTCAGACAGTTGGTGTAGACCTGGCTCTAAAGTCAGCTTCTCTTGGTTCAGATTTGATGCTGGGATGAAATGAGGCACCAAAAACGAGTCCCTGAACATTTAACAAAGTAGGAGGCTTACTTTGCTCTAAATATAGCAAGAATACACAACAGGGATACGCAGTAAGTAGAAAGTGGCCCTTAACTTGGAGGGGGAGAGAGAAGGGAGAGGAAGCCTCGGTTTTATCTGGAAATGAGTCTGGTATGGCAACTTGCATCAAGTTGGAGAGGCCCTGAGCTCACATGGCTTTTCATTGGCCTGCAGCCAGGAAGCTGCATCACAGAAGCTGGAGCCAACCAAGTTTCAGAGGAGGACAGGCACCTCTGGTGTGAGGGTGTGTTGAGCCCTTTTCAGGGCTACTCATCCACTTTTGGTGTCCACCTGTCACCTAACGCTCACCTGTGGCTCCAAGAAGCTGTCGCACGCACAGGGGCCACATCCTGGTAAAACCTCCTCAGCAGATGGGCTAAAACCAGGTTGAAGGTAACTGATGGGCCTCAAACCCATCAGTTAATAAGGGCGGTTGTCTAACCCAAGCATGCAGAGACTTCCCCTGGCAGAATGGGCGGATGAGAACAATTTGTTCCAATGGCCATGAAGGCGGCTGAAGCAGGTACACTTGAGCACTTAGATCAGATATCAAAGACGCCAAGGTCATCACTACATCTCAGGCCATCATCAATTGTCCTGACTTTTGTCCTGCCTCTGGACTTTGATGAATGGAAGAGTGAGGCTGATGACTTTGTGCAACTCTGCCTCACTTAAATCCAATTCACATGAGAGTCAAGACATCAACCTGTGAAGTCATTGATCCTCAAATTACATTAGTTTTATTAACATAACGTGTACTATTTGTAGTCTTCCTTATTTTGAACCAATTCTGCATTCCCAGCATAACTCTAACCTGGCCTCAGTATAGAATCTTTCAAATATGTTGTAGAGTATTGGCTACATTTTTATTTTAATTTTTTAAAATATCGCTAGAGATTTTGGTCCTCAGCTTTCTTCTCCTGTTTTGTCCCTCACTTGTATCAGAAAAGGAGACAGAAAGGGTACTTTACTTTCCTACTAAGATAAAACAAATTATGTGATATTAGAACGAATTGTTCTTTGAATGTTTGATAGAATTCATTTGTAAATCCATCGGATAGGGGAACTTTTTTCTTTGAGAGTTATTTTACGGCTTGTTAAATTTCTTTTGCTGATGCTGGGTTATTTAAATAGCCTAATTCTTCTTTTGTTAATCTGGGTGGTTTATATTTTTATAAGTACTCATTTTTTCCAAGTTATCAATTTTGTTAGCGTGTAATTGGGCAAAATCATTTTTGATAATTTCCTTTATTTCCTCTTCAGTTGTCATGAATACTCCTTTTCTACTTTTTGACATGAACAATTTGGTTTGCCTCTCTTTTAAAAATCCAGTTAGCTGTTTATCTGCTTTATTAGTTTTTTCAAAAAATAAAACTAACTCTCAGTTTATTTATCAGTTCAATGTTTTTGCTTTCAGTTTTATTCATCTCTTTTAATTTTCACAATTTCTACTTTCTTGCTTAATTTGAAGGCTTTTGATTTGTTGCTGTTCAAGTTCTTTTTTTTAGTTGAGTGCCCATTCCATTGATTTGTCCTTTCTTTTATTGTTGAGAGCTTTTAGAGACATAAATATTTCCTGCTTTAGCTACATTCCATAAGTTTTGGTATGTCATCTCCTTATCGTATTCTCTTTGATGAAATTTTCTATTTTCTATAATTTGTTCTTAAGAATTATGTTCCTTAGTCTCCAATTATTTTTTAATTCCTTCTTTGAATATAATTTGTTTTGCATTGTAATTAGTAGATTTATGTGTTTAGCGTTTCTGATTCTCTACATTTTTTAGGGAGGTCTTCATGCCTCACTATGGTGAGTGTGACCTCCCATAGTCAGTTTTTGTAAAGATGCATGTACAGCTAAGAAGTATGTAAATTCCTAGAAAAGTAGGAAGGGATGAGGTTATGGAGGGCTTTGAACACTAAGCAGGATTTTACATTTGAGCCCAGAGGTGATGGGGAGCTCCCCTGAGTTTATTGAATGGGAGTTGGGAATGACATGGTTGGACTTTTGCTTTAGGAAGATCATTTTGACAGCTGAGTGGAGAATGAACTGGAGTGGGGAGAGCCTTGTGGCAGGCAGGCCCACCAGCAGCTACTGCAATAGTCCAGGTGGGAGGTGATGAGGGCCTGCCCCAGGGCGGTGGCAGTGTCAGAGGAGTTAGAAGAGGGGTATATTTGAGAGCTGTTACCAAGGTAAAACTGATTGGTCTTGAGAACTAATGGGGCATGGGGGTGGACTTGGGGGTGGCCAGAGAAAGAGTGAGGATTTTATTTATTTATTTATTATTTGAGAATAATGCCTATGTTTGGAGCCTGGGTGACTGGGAGGATGGTGGTGCCATTGATGGGAAGTTAGGAAGGGGGAAGGTTTTGCAGGGGTGGAGAACCTGAGTTCTCTAGGTCACATGTAGCCCTCTAGGTCCTCAAATGTGGCCCTTTGACTGAATCCAAACTTCTTGGAACAAACTTCGTAGAACAAATCCCCTTCATAAAAGGATTTGTTCCGTAAAACTTGGACTCAGTCAAAAGGCCACACCTGAAGACCTAGAAGGCCACATGTGATCATGAGGCCACAGGTTCCCTGCACCAGGTTTTAGGGAAAGGGGAGTTTGGTGAGAGGAAGTTTTTGGAAAAGAAGATGATAGATTCAATTTTGGACATATGTCTAAGATGTCTAGGAGATTTTTTTTTGAGATGTCCAATAGGTAGTTAGAAATGCCAGATTGAAGATTTGGTTAGGTTAGAGCAGAGAATAAGTAGATCTGAGAACCATTAGCAGAAAGATGGTAATTGAATCCATGGGAACTGATGATAGCACCAAGTGAGGGGACATGAAAAGAGAAGAAAGCTTAGGACAAAGGTAGGAAGAGATGTAGAAGAAAGCAGTGGCATGGAAACCCTGAGAGAAGAGAGTGTCCTGGACAAGATGGTGATCAACAAAGTGTCAAAGACTTCAGAAAGGTCAAGCAGATGGAGACCAAAAAAAGGCTATCGGATTTGGCAACAAAGAGGTCGATGACAACTTTGAAAGGCAATAGTTTTCAGTTGAATGATGAGGTTGGAAGGCAGACTGCAATGGATGTAGAAGAAAGTGAAAAGAAAGGAAATGGGGGGTCTTGGAGTCTATAGATAAAATAAATAATAAAAGTCATACACAGAGTAATAGGAAAATCTGAAAGGAGGGAGGGCTTGGGGGAAAGAGAATGAGTTCAGTTTGGATGTGTTGAGTTCAAGGTGTCTAGGAGACACCCAGTTTGAGATGTCTAATAGGCTGTTGGAGATAAGAGATTGGAGGTTAGGGCTGGACAGCAGATCTGAGAATCAGTACAGAGAGGAGCATTGAGTACATGGAACTGATGAGAATATTAAATGAAATAGTCTCAAGAGAGAAGAGAAGCTCCTCATTGTGGCTCCTTGGTGTCTCTCCCAAGTACTTTTATAATCCTATAAGCCAGAACCCTTTTTCTGAGGTTTTACTTGAACTTGTTGTGGGATCACCCTCTTCTGCAGGTATTCTCTAGGCATCTCTCCATCTATGTCCTTGTGTTTTCTTTGGTTTGTTCATTTTAGCAGTTTCAGTGTCTTAAGTCTATGCTAGGGCTAGGCCTTGCCTGGTCCTGCATGTAATGGTCAAGACTAGGCCTCCTTCTGTGGGGACTGTTTGACCTCATTTCCTGTTGTGGTTCACAGCTAGGTTGCCTGGATGCTAACTCAAGTTTATTGGATGCTTCTCAGGGCCCTTCCTCTACTATGGGTAATACTGCCACTGAGGCCTCTTCCTTCTGCTGTGACTGGGACTCCTGGACCATCCTCACACCAGGCTCTGCTTCTCTCATTACCTCCTCCCTTTCTGAGCTCCACAGGCCCTTTTTCCTCCTTTCTTTTGTTGAAGGGTTTTGCCATTCCTTACTGGGAGTTCATGGGACTATTCCTTTGATGACAGACTTTTCCCAAGGAACTTACCAACTGTCTTATTCCCACATTGGTCCCTGCCCAAGGCCTCCTTCTTTCCACAAGGCTCCAGGGCTATTCTCTGTACAAATTAGATTCTGCCTGGGCCTCTTCTCTGTTGTTGGTCTCTGGGGCTGCCCTCCTTTCCCCTGCTTCTCCCACTGCCTCAGTCCTTTCCCCTGCCACTGGATTTGGGGTCACCTCTTGCCTGTGGGCTTCATGACATGCTGAATTGAGACCCACATTCTTTTCCAGTAGTCTAGGTCCACTTTGTGCTATGCTTTCCACCTACCCAGGCTCGTCCATATCAGGGTTTCCAACTGTGCATCCCTGGGCTAAATAGAGGAGTCTACAGGTGTTTCTTCTCAGTCCATTTTAAACTGGTATATTTTAAACTTTACCAGGGTTTTAGTGGGACAGCTAGGCTCTTTTAGGCCCTAAGATGCCAGCATCTTTTTAATATTTCCAACATGTGAGTGTTGTATTTTGTCCAAAGATTTTTTCTGCATCTTCCCAGTTGTCACATGGCTCCCTTTGAGACTTCCTGAACTGGCATCTCCCCCATGCCCCAGGAAGCTGGTTATTGGGATAATCTTATCACCCTGCAAGATCCCCATTGGGCCTGGTCCTCCACCTCCTCACTCCCCTCTGCCTCACTGACTGGGGCCATGGACTCCAAACCTCCATTGAAAGAGAGAGCGCAGCTCAGACAAGGCTGTACCACTTGGGGAATTCTTCTGTTGACTTCCTCACCATGGCCCCCAAGGCTCTCCCTCTCCTCTCCTCCTTGAGCATCCTTTTTATATCATTTAGATTATAATCTACTTGAGGTCAGAGACTGTCTTTTTTTTTTTGTATCCACACACCTAGCACAGGGTCTGACACATAGTAGGTGCTTAATATATGTTTATTGATTGATTAATATAGTCTATTATCTTTATAATTTTCCTAATATTGAACCAACAATTCATTCTTAGTATAAATACAACTTGGTCATAGGGACCAACCTTTCCAATATATTTCTGTAACCTCTTTCCTAATATTGTGTTCAATATTTTTGTATCACTACTCAGATTTATTTATCTGTTTCTCTCTCTATGGTTTGGATTATAGAACCATATTTGTCTCATGGAATGGGATTGGTAGAATACTTACTTATTCCATTTTTGAAAACAACTTATATGTTTTTAGAATTAATTATTCTTTGAATTTTTGATAGAATTTACTTGTTCATCAACATGTGCCTTGGAGTTTCTTCTTTGGAAGAAATCCTTCTTAAGGATTGTGCAGTTTAAAAAATTAGACCAGGTTGTTTAAATTCTCTCATTATTCTATTAATCTTCAATTTTATATTTTTGCACTAATTTATCCATTTCATTTAGGCGGTATATCATTGGCCAAAATAGTTTCAAATTTTTCATCTGGTGTGAATTCTTTTTCATTTTCGATTTTGGTTAAGTAGGAGGTACAAAATGGATCAAACTACTACCCCTACTTCAACCATTCCCTTCCCTCAGACTCTAGAGGATATAGCCCATGGGGTGGGGAACCTGGGGCCTTCTAGGTTCTCAGATGAGGTCTTTTGATTGAGTCCAAGTTTTACAGAAGAGATCCTTTTATTAAGGGGGTTTGTTCTGTAAAGTTGGGATTCAGTCAAAGGGCTGGACTTGAGGACTTAGAGGGCCACCTGTGACCTCAAGGCTGCAGGTTCCCCACCCCTGGCCCATGACCTTGCACTCAAGAGCTCTGGGAATAGCAGCATTCTGTAGACCACTGGTCATGCTTCCAGCTCTGCCCTTGTAGTCATCATTGGGGGAGAGGTGGAACCTTTGTAAGAAGATGCCCATTATTGCTGCCACCACCAGCACCAATTGGCAGCCAACTTCCACCAACCAACAGCTACTGCCAGGCAGATAAACCCAAGAGCCCCAAACATAGCAGCACTCTATGCTGCTTTCATCAGAGCTGCTTTCAGTCCAGCCTCCATAGCCATTATCCATGACAGCAATGCTTGTGGAGATGGGACCTGAAAATTGACTATAGATATTACAGCAACTGCCTCCTCAGGAGACTCATGTACTGAATGAATCAATTAGCCAATCAATACACACCAAGAGTCTATTATGAGTTAGGCACTGTGCTAAACCCTGAGGATACAAAGAAAGGCAAAAAAAAAAAAAGCCAATCCCTGTCCTCACAGTCTAACGAAGGAGACAACAGGCAACCAACCGTGTACAAACAAATACATCCAGGATAAATTGGGAATGGTCTCAAAACTAAGGCACTAATATTAAGGAGAACTGACTGGAAAAGACTTCTAGTGCTTTCTTGCATGAATGGGAGAACTTTTACTGAGACTTGAAGGAAGCCAGGAGGTGGAGATGAGAAGACAGAGTTCCAGGTATGGGAGACAGTGAGGGAAAATGTCTGGAGTTGGAAACTGGAGAATCTTATGTAAGGAATAGCAAGGAGATTGGTCATAGGTCAAATCACTGAATCTAAGAGTCCATGGCAGGATGTAAGGTGGAAGAAGCCTGGAAAGGTAGGAGGGGACTAGGTGATGAAGGGCTCTGAGTGACAAACAGCATTTTGTAATTGATCCTGGAGACCACAGGAAACCACTGGAGTTTATCACACTGGAGTTGTCAGGGAGTGACTTGATCAGAGATGTGCTTTTGGAAGATCACTTTGGTGGCTAAGTGGAGGATGGACTGTAGTGTGGAGAGCTTAAGGCAAGGAGAACCATATGGAAGGCTATTGCAATAGTCCAGGAATGAGATGCTGAAGTCGCAGGGTGGTCAGTGTCAGAGGAGAGAAGGGGGCATATTTAAGAGAGGTTGCAAAAGTAGAGATGATAGACATTGGCAACAGATTAGTTATGGAGGGTAAGAGAATGAGGAGCTGAGGATCACACTGAGTTTGTGAATCTGGGTGTTAGGAAGGATGGTGCTACTCTCAATGGCATTAGGAAAGTTAGAAAGTTAAGGGAAAAGACAATGAGTTCAGTCTGTGGCATCCAGTTCAAGATGTCCAATAGACAATTGGAGATACAAGACTGGAGGTCAGGAGAGAGTTAGGGATAGACAAGTAGATCTGGGAATCATCAGCATAGAGAAGATAATTGAATCCATGAGATCTGATGAGATTACCCAATGAAAGTGAGATGGAGAAGGGGACCTAGGGCAGAGCCTTGGGGGGGATACCCACAGTTATATGAAGATCTAGTAAAGGAGACTGAGAAGGAGCAGCCAGACAGGTAGGAGGAGGACCAGGAGAGAGAGAGTGCAGTGTCACAAAGAAAAGAGAGTGATCACAGTGTCAAAGGCTGCTGAGAAGACAAGAAGGACAAGGACTGAGAAAAGGCCATCAAAATGAGTTCCTTACATATCTTGGAAGTGAGATCTTTATGACAGCAAGATTCCCTCCACTCCCCATCATCTTCTTTTTTTCCAATATTACTTGAATTTGCTTTGTTTGTACAAAACCTTTCTCATTTTATATGACCACAGTTGTCTATTTTATCTTCTGTGATTCTCTTTATTGTTTGTTTGGTGTAACATTTCAGTCTATGCTTAGTTTCTGCCAGACTGTTTTTCAGTTTTCCTGGTAGTTTTTGTCAAATAGTGACTCGTTACCCCTATAGCTGGGGTCTTTTGGTTTATCAAACTGTGTTTGCTACTGTCTGTTATGTATCTAATCTGTTCTATTGACTGATCTCTATTTCTTATTCAGTACCAAATAATTTTAATAATTGCTGCTTTGTAGTATAGTTTGAGATCTGATATCTATCTCTTATAGGTAATTTGTTACTTTATTTTCCTAATGAGTTTATGATGTCACTCTTTATGTAGTATCACATCTAGCATATTGAATACCCTGAGGGGATCATTTTTTAATGCCCCTCTCTTTTGTATATGAAAAATTATTTTCGGTAAGAATCATGAAATCAAATGAATAATAATAATGGTCAGAAATGAAACACAGTGAAAATGTTCTTTTATTGTATTTCATATATAGTATAATTATGCCAGTAAAAAAATAAAAATAAAGACTAAAATAAATATTACAGTATAAAAAGGAAAAACTAACAGATTAATACTTTTTAATTGCACTAATATACTTTTTGCAAAAAAGGAAAAACATTGATATATTAGTCTGTCACAGTAATGAAGAATAACATTACAGTTTGAGCTTTAATTCTGTGAATTTGTCAATGACTTTGTGAAAATTGATCTTATGTTCACATTCAGTAAACAGAATAGCTCAGTTTATCAATCTACCTGCACATAGAATTGATTGAAGAACACTTTTTATTTATTTTAATTTTGAAAAGTTTCTTTCACACGAAGGAACAGATATACAAATAGTTAGGAAAAGTCTTAAATGGGAGGGTAAGTTTGGCAGAGATTCATCAAAATCTCATTTCACAGGCGAATTTTAATAAAACGGAAATGTCTACAAAAGGCACAATTTAGGCATCTTCTAAATCGTACCACTGAAACACTTGATTTTCTTGATTCCCTCTTTCATTTTAAAACAAACAATGAACAATTAAAAAAGGATACATTTCGATTTAAAGATATTCAAATTCAATAAAAGATTTCACGGACGAACTAAAATTTGCACTTACCAAATAAAAATATCACACTTTGCAGTTCACAGTTTCACTGTTTTAAATTTTAAACACAAATCAAAACACCAAATTTTCACATAGAATGACAGAATTGAAATCTCAAGTTTTTTTGTCTCTACAATCACTGTGCTATCATTATATATTTTGAATCTACTGTTTAAACAACACAAGAATATGTAAAATATCACAGAGGCTGGAGACATGAATTGAGCCTGAAGTGAGCTCACAAGATTTCAAATCATTAAGGACGAAATGAACACATGTAGCTGAGTCTGCATGTGTCAGGAGGCCTGATAATGATCACATAACAATTACTGAGAACTTAGAAAACTTAAAACCCACAAAGATTTTGGAAGGGAGGAGTATTTTGCCACTGACACTGTTAAGAATTGTCAGTGCATGGTGATTTAAAAAAGAGCAGACTGAGTTTTAGTCAGTTTCATTATTGTTTTTAAATTCTCTACAGACAATGCACCCCATTATTGCCTGCACCCGGGTTGGACTGCTCACACTGCCCAACCCTTAGTATGCCGAAGCATTTATGTCTAAGTCATGTATCCATTTGGAGATATCTTCAATATGGTGTGACATGTCAGTCTATACTTAGTTTCTGCCAGACTGGTTTCCAGTTTTTCCCACAGTTTTTGTCAAATAGTGACTCATTATCCCTATAGCTGGGATCTTTTGGTTTATCAAACTGTGTTTGCTTCTGTCTGTTATGTACCTAATCTGTTCTATTGATTGATCTCTCTATTTCTTATTCAGTACCAAATAGTTTTAATAATTGCTACTTTGCGGTGTAGTTTGAAATTGGATGCTGTTTAACACCCCCCTCCGCACTTCCCAATTTAAAAAAAAATATTTCCTTTGGAATTCTTGACCTTTACTCCTACAGATGAATTTTGTACTAATTTTTTCTAGTTCAGAAGAGCAAGTTTTTGGTAGTTTGATTGGTATGGTACTGAATAAATAAATTCATTTAGGTAGAATTGTCCCTTTTTATTATATTGGCTTGGTCTACCCAGGAGCAATTTTTCTTCAGGTATTTAGATGTCTTTATTTGTGTAAAGAGTTTTTTTGTAGTTGTATTTATATAATTCCTGTGTATCTCAGTAGGTGTTTTCTCAAGTACTTTATACATTCAGTAGTTATTTTAAATGGAATTTCTCTTTCTGTGTTTTCCAGCTAGGCTTGGGTGGTGATATACAGAAATGCTGATGATTTACATGGAATTGTTTTATATCCATTAACTTTGCTGAATTTATTGTTTCAATGAATTTTTAGTTGACTCTCTAGGGTTTTCTAAGTACACCACTCTATCATCTATACAAAGTGATAATGCTTATTCCTTCAATTTCTTTGTGTTGTCATTGCGATAGCTAGCATTTCAAGCACTATATCAAATAGTAGTGGTAATAATGGACATTCTTGGTTTACCCCTACAGTTATCTAAAAGGTCTTTAGTTTATCCTAATTACATATAATTCTGGTTCTGAGTTTTAGATAGATATTACTTATATTAAGGAAAGGTCCAATTATTCCTATAACTTCTAGTTTATTTATTTTTTAACTAGAACAGATACAGTTTCTTGCTAAAGGCCTTTAACATCTATTGATATAATCATATAATTTTTGTTGCTCCTATTTTTAATATGGTCTCATGATTGAGGATATTGTTTTATAGTTTTCTTTCTTTGTTTTGACTTTTCCTGGCTTAGGCATCAAGACTATATTTTTATCATAGAAAGATTTTGGTAAGATCACCTCTTTTACTATTTCTACAAACAATTACAATAGATTGTAGTTTGAATGTCTGACCAAATTTGCCTATCGAGCCATTGGATCACCAGGATTTTTTTCCTTTGTGAGCTCATTTATAGATTATTCAATTTCTTTAGATTGGGTTATTTAAATTCCTTATTTCTTGTTCTATTAACCTAAGCATTTTATACTTTTGTGAGTATTCATTCATTTTATTTGGTTATATAATAGGGCAAAATAGCTTTTAATAATTTTCTTTATTCCTGCCTCATTTGTAAATTCTCATCAATTTTATGTTGGTAATTTGGTTTTCCTCTTTCTTTTTTAAAATAAAATTTCCTAATGGTCTATCTATTTTATTAGATTTTTTTTAAAAAAAAAAACAGTACTTAGGTTATTAATTCAGTGTGCTTGAAATTTTGTTAATCTCTTTGATGATTTTCAGAATATCTATTTTTATGCTTAATTGGGAATTTTACATTTCTTCATAAATCTTTCTTAAATTTTCTTTTTTTAAATCTATTTGCCCAACTTGCTGATTTTTTTCTTTCTCTCTTTTGTTGATCAAAGTGCTGAGAGATATAACTTTCCCCTAAGGACTGTTTTGGCTGCAGCCCAAAAACTTTGACATGCTCTTTGATTGTCACCTTTAATGAAATTATCTATCATTATTATGATTTGCATTTTGACCCAGTAATTTTTTTTTAGGATTATCATGTAGTTGCCAATTAATTTTGAATCCTTTGTCTGGTGATCTGTTAGGGAATACACATTGTCAATAAAAGTTGTATTTAATATTTCTGCTTTTCTGTATTTGTTTGTTAGGTTTGTCCAATAGATGGTCAATTTTTGTAAAGGTGACATCTACGGAGAGAGATATGTATACTCTTTTCTATCCCTATTCAATAATCACCAGAGGTTTATTATAGCTAATAAAATTTGATTTGGGTTCTTAACTTCTTCCTTGTTTTCCTTTGTTATATTTACCTGTCTCTGAAGGAGGGTATGTTGAGATCTGCTGCTATTACAGTTTTGCTGTCTACTTCTCCCCGTAACTGGTTTAGCTCTTTCTTTAAGTATTTACATGCTATGCCATTGGGTCCATAGATGTTAACTACTGATATTAATTCACTGTCCATCGTAGTTATTAGTAGGGTAGGGAATAAGTAACTCCTATTTGTCAGGTACTGTGCTAGGCACTTTTTACAAGTATTATCTTATTTAGTTCTCACGACAACTCTGTAAAGTAGGTGCTATTAATATTCCCGTTTTGCAGTCGAGGAAATGGAAGCAAATGGAGCAATGACTTGCTCAGGGTCACACGGTAAGTGTCTGAGGCAGGATTTGACTTCAAGTCTTTTGGACTCCAGGTCCAGCACTGGATAATCCATTATGATGTAGATTCCTTTTGTTTGTTTTAATTAATCTAATATTTCTTTTAATTTAGTTTCTTTTAATTAAGTCTATTTTTGCTGTTGCCTCATCTAAGGGCATGATGGCTAACCCTGTCTTTTTGAGGTCAGTTGAAGCATAATCTATTTTGTTCCAGTCCCTTATTTTAACTGTGAATCTTTATATTTCAAATGTACTTCCCTCCAATCTATTCTTGTATACTTTTCTTCCAGGCACTCACTTCTTTACAAAGTTTATGAGACAAGAGTGCTCTGCACAGATTATAGTTTGCTTTTGTTTCTCTGCCCCTCTTCTTCTTTTCTTCTCACCTTAGACCCCAATCATTGGTTCTTATCCTTTATTTCTTTCCTTTTAAGCCTGTCTTCACCATCCACATTCCAATAGTTGGAGTGTGTTTTGCTTATGACTAATCCTTCCCTGAATATTCCCTCCTTATTTCCCCATCTCCTCTCTTCCTGTTTCCCTGTTGAGCTAAATGTATTTCTCCACCCAATTCTGTGTGTATTCCATGCTCTTTTAAGCAGATCAGATCAGCAAGGTCCATGTGTCTCCCACCCCCTACCCCCTAACCTTTCCTCTTTGTCTTTATATTCTTCTACAAGAGCAATCTGGTTGTATAAGTTCCTCCCCCCCTTCATACCCTTCACACACACATTCCTTTCTTTTCCTCACTCTTTTTTCCTAAGGTCATCAAAATGTAACAAAACCAATCCCAGGTCCCCCATCTAATTTAACTCCCTCTGTGACTCCCAATAACATTACAGTTCTGTGAGGACACTTTTATCACATCCCCGATACAAAAATATTTCATCATAGTCTCCCTCTATTGCTCACATACTTACCTTTTTATTTCTTTCTTGACTCCTCCTGTATTTTAAGGTTTCTCTCTTGATTTTGTCTTTTCATCAAGAATATATAGAAGTCTTCTATTTCATTAAATGTACACTGCTGCCCCCATAGGGTTATATTCAATTTTTTGTGGGTAAATTATTCTTTATCGTAAGTCTTTGTCTTTTTCCTTTTGGAGTCTTCTATTCCAAGTTCACTGCTCTTCTAGAGTAGTCGCTGTTAGATCTTGTGTGATCTTGACTGTGGCTCCTCAATACTTGGAACTCTTTCTTTCTGGTTGCTTGCAGTATATTCTCTTTGAGCTGAAAACTCTAGATTTTGGCTATGACATTCCTAGAAGTTTTCATTTTGGAATTTCTTTTCCAGGAAGTGATTGGTAGATTCCTTCTTTTTTTTTTCACATTTTCATCTTGTTCAGTAGACCTGGGAAATTGTCTTTCATGATGTCATAAAATATGATGTCCAGGCTTTTATTTTGGTCATGGTTTTCAGGTTTTCTTAAATTATCTTTGATTTGTTTCTCAGGGCAGTAGTTTGTGATACTAAAATACTGTCTTGTTTCTTCTATTTTCTTAGTCTTTTGGCTTCGTTTTAATATTTCTTATTGTCTCATGGGATTATTAACTTCCATTTGGTCCACTCTAGTTTTCCAGAGATCCGTTGCATGGATAAGGTTTTATACCTCACGTATTAAGCTCTTCATCCTCTTTCTTGCTACTTGTCCAGTACACAGCTTCAGGCCATGACTGCTTTCACTCTTGGAAGCAGATTCCCTCCTCAGTATGCACTGAATCTACCACCCAGCTCTGGGGTACCATTGACAAAGGTAACAGTT
The DNA here is from genome assembly GCF_028372415.1 of Notamacropus eugenii. Taxonomy (NCBI): domain Eukaryota; kingdom Metazoa; phylum Chordata; class Mammalia; order Diprotodontia; family Macropodidae; genus Notamacropus; species Notamacropus eugenii. Next base: position 22,375,914 of record NC_092879.1, on the reverse strand, counting down.
AGTTCCTGTTCTTGTTCTCTGCATAGTGAGTGTCAAAACTGTCCCTTAGACGACAGCCCTAGATCCCAGAAAGGCTCTGTACAGAGTATCTTCCTGCCTACACCTTGTCCTTTATGTCCACAGGCCTCTGCTTGCTTCCCTATGCTAACTGGAGCTGGAAAAATGATTCACTCTGACTTTTCTTTGGATTTCTGTATCAAGACTTGATCTGACACTTGTTCTAGGTCTTTTTTGGAGTAACTCTCAGGGAGAGTTGGTCTGTAATACTTCCTCCCACTCTGCCATTTTTGCTAGTCTCCCTGGTGCTTTTTTTCATGGGAGGTCACTTTGTTTAGTTTGCCTATTTCTTGTTTTGTCAATTTGAGTATTTTCGTAGTTTTATAGCTATTTGTTGTGATTTCCTCCTAACTTTTAAATTCAGATACTATGGTTTTTCTTCTCCCTTTTAAAGATTAAATTAGTTAGTGGCTTATCATATTATTGTTTCATCTTGATTTTAGCCAACAATTTGATAAAAGTCTCATGTGTCTGGATGAGACAAAGAGAAATGGACTAGACACTGCTTCATTTATGATAAAACTAGTTGACCCAAAGAGCAGTCATTAAATGTCAACTTGGAAGGAGAGGTTTAGTGGAGGCCCCCAGGGACCCAGATCCTGTGCTATTTAACATATTTATCAGTGATGTGGAAAAAAAAAATCTTAGATGGCATGTTACTCAAATTTTTAGATGACCCAGAGGTGGGAGAGAGAACAAATCTTGATGTCTAGAATGTTGGTCCAAAAGTAGTACAATTAAATCTGCTAGAGATCACTATTTCCATAAGGTTCAAGAAATCAAACCCATATGTGCAAAGTGGGGAAGATGTGGCTAGATAGCAATTCTCCTAAAAAAATTCTAGTGTTTTTAGGGGGCTGCAAGCTCAATATGTTATGAGTGTGATATGGAAGCCCAGACAACTAAGGAAATCTTTGACTACATTAGGTGAGAAATAGTGCCTAGAACAACGGAGTCTCATTGTCCTGGCTAGACCATGTCTGGGTACTACATTTCCTTTTTCTTTAAAAACTTTTTTGGATATTTTGTTTTTTACCTCACCTTCATTTCCATATATATGTATATATATATATATATATATATATATATATACATATATATATATATATATATATATATATATATATATATATATATATATATATATATATATATACACATACCCTTTCCTTTCCTTCTCCAGGAAGCCATCCTTTGTAAGAAAGAATAAAAAAGAGAGTGAAAAGGCAGCCCAGCACAAGTAATCATCATATTAATGGAATATAAGAGTGTATGCAGTGTTTCACCCATAGTCCCTCACCTCTGAAAAGAAGTGATGGAGATGCATTTTCTCCTCTCTTCTTTAGGGTTGAAATTAATTACCATAACTCTATGGTGTTCAGTTTCAGCTATTATTCCCCATTTATATTGTTGTAGTAATGGTGTAAATTGTTTTCTTGGTTCTGCTTACTTTACTCTGCATCAGTTCATATATTTTCCCATATTTCTCTGAATTCTTTATATTAATTTCTATTATCCTTTATATTCATTGTTTCTTATGACATAGTATTATTTCATTACATTTATGTATTATGGCTTGTTTAGTTATTCTCTAGCTCATTAACATCTACCTTGTAGGTCTTTGTTATTACAAAAAAGTGCCATTATAAATATTTTCCCGTAGATGGGACCTTTCTATCTTTGTGGGTGCTACATTTAAAAAAGGACATTGGCAAATTGGAGAGGCAACAAGGATAAAGGCCTCATGATCATCCAATGTGAGGATTGGTGGAAGAAAATGGGGTCTTGGAGCCTGGAGAAGATTTGGGGGTGACAAGAGAACTAGCTTGAATTATTTGAAGAGCTGTCATGTTGGATCAAGCTCACTCTGCTTAGTCTGAGAGGGCAGAAGTCAGAATAAGAGATGAGAGTTTCATAAAGGTAAGTTTTAGTTTAAGTCAATAAAATCTTCTAACAATTAGACTCATCTAAGGTGGAACAAGCTGCCTTAGAAGGCAGTAGGTTCCCTCTCACTGGAGGTTTTCCCGTCAGAAGCTATGAAAGTTGATGGGACTGAACAAAATCAATCCATCATGGTTAGTTTGATGTTGAGTCTTTGAACTTAACTGGGCTGGTCCTCTTACCACCCATTAGGCTACAAGTGGCCCTATGCTTGAAGGTCATAGAATCTTCCTTGAGTCACAAGGAAATTGTAAATTGGAGTAGACCTTAAGGTCATTCAACCCACCTGCTACCTGAACAGAAACCCTCTCTTTACCATCCCCAGTGGTTTCTCTTGACCATCCCCCTGGTCTTTTAACCCCTACTCAGGGAGCTCTGAAGGGAGACCCCCCCTGAGGCCACCCATTCCACTTGTTACCAAGTTTCTCTTGACATCAAACCTCAGTTGGTCTCTTTGCAACTTTTCCTCTTTGCTCCTAGTGGTACTGTCTAGAACTAAGCAGAAAGAGGGCTGGATTTGGAGCCAGAGGACCTCAATTCCCTCATTTCAAATCCTAGCTGTCACCCTATTGAACTCACTTAACTTTTCTGAGCCTCAGTTTCCTCATCTAAAAAAGTAGGGTTTGCACTAGATGAATTCTAAGGTCTCTTAGCATTTGATTTTTGATCCTAAATCAAATTCCATTTCCCACATAATAGTGCTTCAGATACTCAAGGACACCAATCATGTTGCCCCAGCCTCTGCCTCAGTCTTCTCTTTTCCAGCCTAGACATGCCTACTATTTCCTCAAAGCATTTCTCATACTGCATGGACCATCCTGGTCACCAGCTTCTGGATAGATCCCAGAATTTGTCAGTATCCTTCCCCAAGGCCAGAAATGACCACAACATGCTAGATATGTTCTGACCAGAACAGGACATGATGGGACTGTCACTTCCCATGTTTCAAACACTATACTTCTGTCAATGCAGCCCAAGACTGTATTATCTTTTGGGCTATGTTATCACACAGTTGACTCATGTTGAGTTTGCAATTCACTTAAAAACCTCTGGTCATTTTCTTTTCTTTAAATATCATCTTATTTTATCTACCCAACACCAACCAAAGCCTTGGTAGGTTCTAGTATCATCCCCACTTTATGGATGAAGTAACTGAAGCAGGCAGGTTAAGTGGCCCTCTATCCACTCTATCACTTTGGCCTTTTTTTCGTTTGTTTTTTAACAAGACCTATCATCTGACCATTTCTTCATCTTATATTTGTTTAACTTGTTGAGCCATAGTAAAGTTTACCTGTATGCCTGTTAAATTCCTTCTTATTAAATTCAACCTATCATGCTAGCCTGTTAAGATCTTTTTGGATCCTTCCACTCAACACATGGGCTACCCTTCCCAGTGTCATATAATTTACAAATGTGATAAACGTGCCATCCATACCTACATTCAAGCCATAGATTAAAAAGAAGATCCAAAAGAGACCAGGAGCAAAAGCAGGAAAGATCATCTAGTGGCAAGGGTGCTAGATTTGGAATCAGGAAAACCTGGATTAAATCTGGCCCTTGATGCTCCACTATATGAATACAGGCAAGTGTGTCAACTTTCTGAGCCTCAGTTTCCCCATCTGTAAAATGGGGATAATAATACCTGGCGATGTTGTTGGACTCAAATGAGAGAATGTAAATAAAGCAATTTGCAAACTTGAAGGTGCTGTATAAATGTCAGTTATTTTTTAATATATCAAGGAGAGAGCCAGACCTAGGGTACACCACTAGAGGTTCAACTTCCAAGTTGAACAAAGCCTTGGTGCTAAAACAAACACAATCAGCAGCTGGGAATCTGGGACTCAAAGAAGCTTAGCTTATATCCAGGATGATGCTTCTGAGAACACTGATTGAAATAGACGAGAATATTGATCATTATAATAACTCTCTTACTGAAAACCAGGTGTGGCTGAAATTGAGGATGAAGATTTTGATTAGAACACAGGTCTGCCTCCATGGCAGCCTTGCTCTTCACCACAAACCTTTCTCCCCAAGGATGATAAAAATGATGTCTTCCTTATTGTTTTTTTCTCCATAAAATGTTTATTACAAATTGAATCTGCCAATATGTTAAAGAAATCAAGTGCCATATCCCTTCTTCCATATGGGAAGGTGAGAAGGCTCAGCCTGCTGGTTCTACCCTGGCCCAACACTGTGTGAATGAGACTGTGTATGTCTATGTCTGCTCACAGTGTGCATGCCTCTGTGTGTGTGTGTGTGTGTGTGTGTGAGCCTCTGTGTATATGTGTGTGTCTTAAGTACTCCCCTCCTCCCATCCAAAACCAAAACAAAACAGAACAAAAATCAACAAACCAACAACACTGTCCATGGACTTTGTTCTCTTGGTCTCCACTGATTTTTTCACCAGTTCTTTCTCTCCCTAGAAAAGCTCCTGACCTGCCTGCTTAGAAATCTCAACCAGAATTAGCCACTGTTTAATCATCCTCAGTCTCAGAGACCCCTCTCCAATTGCCCCATCTAAGCCATATCTGAGGGGAGACAAAAACAAAAACAGAACACAACCTCTTTGAAAAATCTAGTATATAGTCAGACAGCCAGATGTTAGGTCTGGAATCCAACTCACAGCTCAAACTCTCCCCCCTCCCACTTCCCAGCTCCCCCAAAGTCCTTCTAGCCTCCCCCCTGAAAAATGAAATACGCGGACATTCCTTCTCTGATAGCTATTCCATTTCTGGTGCTCAGAATTCCCCACAGGAAATTCTCCTGGCACAGAACCATGCCCACACTCCTCTCCCCCTTCTCAGAACACACACACACACACACACACACACACACACACACACACACACACACATAACCACCACCAAGTTGATGGCTGAGGTATGGCATGGTGATGTGGGGCCTGGAACAGCTCAGTTCTAGAGCGGCAGGTTTCAGATCTGAGTCCCAGATACCCCAAGAGCCGGCCTCTTTAGGGGAAAAAGTATGGCTCTCAAACAAAGTTCTGGACAAGGTATAGAAGTGGATTTTCCTGACCTGGGTCTTGAAGGTCCAGGTTCTAGACCTGGTATTGCGTGGCCTGACCCACCTGAAGTGGGAGGTTTAACCTCTTCAGTGGGCCTCACTTTGTCCACAGCCTGCTGCTGCTCTGTAGCTTGAGGTTGCTCGAGAGCTTTCCTGGAGAGGAAGGGGGTGGGGAGGAAGGAGGTGCCGGTTCTAGGTCACAGGTTCGTTGCCTGAGTCATTAAGGAGCCCCGAATGCAGGGTTTGGAGAACCGGCAGGGTTGGAAAGGCTCCACTTCTAAGGCGACCCCAGCCCCAACCTCCACAGAGCTGGCACCGAGCAGGCACTTCAGGAGTGCACGCTGCCTTGAATTGTTGAATCGACCCCCAACTCTGGCCCTCCAGTCACAGAAGAGGCAGGGCATCCAGAATGGTGCCACCTTCCAATGGAGGGCTTTTGAGTGAGCTCCAAAGGGTTCTATGCCCTGGCTAGGGGCTCCAGGAGTGGGGGTGAGGGCAGCAGTATCAACATTACTGTCAATACCTGGTCAATAGGCACGTTCAGATTCTTGTTGAAGTTTGGTTTTTCAAGTGGATAGAAAAGGTCTTTCCCCTTTCACCACTTTAAAGGGGGCAGGAAATGGCAAAAGGTTCTGGGTTCTTAGCTCTTGTCTCTTCATATGAGGTATTGGGGTCCCCCCAACTTCGATGGAGTCCCCTGGGTTTGGGGGCAAGCAATTCTCAATGGACAGCAGGGTCCTTAACCTTTACCCCAACCCCCATCCCAGCCCCATTCCTTAGGTAGAGTCCAGTTCAAAGACGCCTTCACCAGTAGGTGTGGTGAAGAAACAAGGGGGTGTTGGGGTGTGGTTCCCCCCCACCCCCTCTCCATCCCTCTGGTCCCTGGGGCCCTCGCCCTTCAGCTTCAAGCTGCGCTCAAAGTCCAGAAGCTGCCCCATGAAGTTGAAATTGGGGGAGATGTTGGATTTCTGCCGCTTCACCAGGTCATACGCATCGTTGAGCGAGAGGTGAAGTTTCTGCATCAGGTAAGCCACGGTGACGGTGACAGAGCGGCTGATGCCAGCCAGGCAGTGGACCAACACCCCACAGTTCTGGGACACAGCTTCATCTGAGAGAGGCAGCAAACCAAGGAGAAAGAGAGAGACAGAGAGAGAGAGAGAGAGAGAGAGAGAGAGAGAGAGAGAGAGAGAGAGAGAGAGAGAAATTCAAGAAGTTAGCCAATCCAAGAGGTCACCCCAGGAACACTGATTTGTGTTCTTTTGGGAAACCCAGTTCTCCAGCTTGGAAACTCAAACTAGGCCTGTTTTGGACATCCAGTATCAATGACAATGGATTTAGAATGGGTGGCCTTCTTTCATCTTTCTAAATGCTCTCCAGATGATTGTTATTGAACATATCTTCCTACTCCAGTACATTCATGAGGGGCCTTCCCTGCACCAATACAGACTGCAATTCCTTCAGCTTCTCCAAGTCAAGTGAGAGGAAGATTGGTATTCAAAACCCAGCTCCGTTGTCTCTGTTACCCTGGGCCATTCCCCTCCCTGAACCACAGTTTCTTCCCTTACAAAATGAAGGGATGGAACTATATGACCTTGAAGATCCCTTCTAAATCTAGATCTGGAATCCTTCCCCCTCTGGGCCTCACTTTCCTCCTCTGTAAAATGAGAAGTTTGGACTCAGTAGCCTTGGAGGTCCTTTCCACCTCTAACTATGGAATCTTAGTATCTTCTCCCTTGCTTTCATCTTCTGTTTTCACTCATTATCTCCCAACACTGACCTCAACATCCCACTCCTTCAGCTCCAGTCATGGCAGGTTCCTTCCCTACTGGCCTTTTCCTACACTATTATCCCTTACCTGTAATGTTTTTCTGTCATCCCCCATGTTATCTGAGATTCTTCCTGTCCTTCAAGGCCCAGTTCAAATCTCATAGCCTCAGGAACACTACCTCAGGTCTGTATTCTGGCCTCTCTCTGAACTCCTACTACATTTAATGTCATGAGGTTTAACACTATATTTCTCATCATTTTGTGTATGTGAATTCTATAGGAAATAAAAAAGGGAGAGAGACAAGGGAGGGAGGACAGAGAGAAGAGGGGAAGAGAGAAAAAGGAGAAAGGAAAGAAGATGGAGAGATGAGAAAATGGGAAGGGAGAGGAGGTAGAGTGACAGACATATAGATATGGAAGTGTAGACATGTATGAGTGTGGGCCAGAGGTGCTGGCACAACTGTCCCATTCATGATGTTCCACACTCTATGCCCACCTAAGCATGTGGGTAGATAGACAGGAAATATTGAGGGGAGAAGAGAAAGAGAAATAGGGAAATACAGAATAAGGTGTGAGTCTGTGTGAGTGTGTGTGTGTGTGTATGCATGTGAAGGTAGGGTTCTCTCTGGTTAGCAACAACTCACCAATAAAGTCAATTGCCTCTGGGAAAAACTGGGAGAGGTTCTGGCTCCAGTGGTCAGAGATGGGGATCTGCTTGTAGTGGATGTCGCCGTCCTTTTCAAAGAGATTGGGCAGGTTGGGGGTAACGTTGAGGATGTAGCGGATGCCCAGCTTGGCCAGCATATCCATGTTGGCTGAGTCCTGAGCACTACCCAGGTAGAGGTTGGGGAGAATCTGAACAGGTAAGGATGGGGGGTGTCCTGGTGGTGGAGGGCTCCCACCCTCGGACTCCAGACTGTAGCTCAGTGTGTCCCGGTCTGGGTCTGATTCAGCATCTGAGCAGTCTGAGCTGAGGCACAGGCCTCCCAGGCCCACCACAGGTGCTGGAACAGGCACTAGTGAGTTACTGGCACAGGGGGCATCAAGCTTCATTTTGCAGAGGTGTGGCCATTCAGCTTGGAATTTGTTGAAGCCACCTGTAGTAGGGAGAAAGTGGAAAAGACGTACTGGGAACAACTTAATTAAGATACACAGTACCGGGATACACAGAACTTGACATGGCTGAAGCTACAAGTGGTAAGGATGCTGTGGCCTAGTACCTGAAGCTTTTGATGCCCACAAGCTTTGAAAGGATTTAAAGGCCTTCCTTAGAATAGAAGACACTTAATTGTTAGTAACTAATAACAGTTGACTCTAATAAGAGAAGGTACTGCATTGTACTTAGGTGTTTTATTTCTCTAAGCTCTGCATCATATTGCCACTCCATTTATTACTTAGCAAATATAGTGTTCTGATATCTTATGTATACTGTTGGTTTACAAGCTACATGTCATTTTTAGGAGAAAAGTCATATTGACTAGATACTATGCTAAATAGGATTCAACAACTCATTCCTGAGGTGGGAAGAGCCAAAATAGCAAAGCACTCTGACTACCCACCCGGTGGCAGCTACTCAAATTGCAGGCATAGTGCCTAAAAGAACCTAACCAGTCTCTAGAGGGTTGCTATGCAAATTCCACCCTATTAAGAGAAAGCAAACATTCCAGAGATTGAGTGGGGATGGGAAAGTTTTTGTCCCTCCTGTACTATCTATGTTTTCTTCCAGCCATCTCTCACCCCTTCTGCCAACCTTCTGTGGTTAACCCCATCTGATCCCAATCATATCACACAGCCTTTTAGTACTTTCCAGAGGCTCAATGATCCGTGATGAATATGTTGGCAAATATATCTGTGTTGAAAGCTCTATTTTCAAGTAAATGATTATTTCTTGAATTTGTAGTTTCTATCTTCATTAGGGGCTATTATATAGGTAGGTAGATGGAGAAAGCATCTATTAAGATTACTTAATATTAATTAATGAATTAATTAATGAATTTACCAAATTGAATATACCAAAAGAATGTGGGCAGTGAGAGTCAGGCTGACCAAATGGATAAAGAACTGACCTTGGAGGCTGGAATACCTGAGTTCAAGGCCCATCCCTGACACATACTGACCGAGTGACCTTGGGTGAGTTACTTAACATCTCACTCAGTGTTTTAAGACAATACATTGCAGAATAATTGCTCACCATGAATTTCCTACGTCAGTGAAATCATAGGAATGAGATCAAGCACTATGAATCATTCCACTGGATTTGACAAGAATGGGCCTTATAGGATAATAACTCTGATGAGGACAATAGTCATCCATTCAATATAATCAATTATTAGATTGAGATCAGCTTTAGCTATGTGACATCCAAATCCACACTACAATTAAATGCCTGCATCTTTGGTTTGATTGGACCAATGCTTGTAAGTACCTACTATGTGCCAAGCAAGGTGCCGGCAATACAAAGCCAAAAATAAAATGGTCTCTCTCCTCGAGGAGATACAACATTTATACAGATAAACGCCAATTACATACAAAATAATTTTTAAAAGAAGAAAGTAATAACAAGCGGTGTGTGTGGAGGGAAAGCAGGAAGGGTCCTATGCTGGCAATGTTATTTGAACTCTGAAGGGAACCAGGGATTCCAAAAAGACAGGAGAGACCACATGTGCCCACATGTGAAGATGGGAACTGGAATGTCCCCTACAGGCAACAGCTAATTGACCAGTTAAACTGGAAAGGTTTATGGGCAAAGACAATCAGTATGAGACTGGGAGGGTAGGTAGGAGCTAGATGGGGGATGGGGAGGAAGCTTTAAATGCTAAATTAAGAACTTCATATTTTTTCCTAGAGGCTATAGAGTTAGATGAACTGAAGATTTTTGAGTAAGGGCCTGGCATGGTCATATCTATTTTGGGAATGTCAATTGGGCAACTGTGTGGAAGAGGGGCTATAGAGGGGAGAGAAGAGGAGCATGGGAATCATACTGATGCCATTGCAATAGTCCAGATGAGAAGTAAGAAGGGTAGAGCCTGAGAGTCAAAGGCGTTTCAAAATGGATGTCCATCATTAAACTCAACTTGGCCAATGCACAACTTGTGATCTTTCCCTCTTCAATCCATCTTCTCAACTTCCCAATTTCTGTCAAGGGAGTTCCCATCCTCCCACTCAGCTAGTCTAATAAGCTCCTTCTCCCTCACCTCCTCTCCACCATCCAATTGGTCTCCAAGTGTTCTGATTCTAATTTCCTTTTGCATGGGCTGTCTCCCATGCACCCACAGAATCTACTCCCTCCTCACTAGGGCCTCTCAGAACCCCTTAGATACTAAAAGCTCAGTTTATAGTCACCTCCTACTGGAAGGCTTTGCCCTAAAGGCAGCAAGGTAGCACAATGGATAGAATGCTAGACCTGGAGTCAGGAAAGCCTGACTTCAAATCCAATCTCAGATACTTACTAGCTGTGTGATCCTGGGTAAGTCACTTAGTCACTGTCTGCCTCAATTTCCTCATTTGTAAAATGGGGGTAATAATAGCACCTATCTTACAGGGTTGTTGTGAGGATCAAATGAGATGTTATTTGTAAAGATGCTTAGCACAGTGCCTGGAACATAGTAGGCACTATATAAATGTTAGTTATTGTTAATATTATTATTGTAGTAGCAGTACTAGTAGTAGTAGTAGTAATAGTAGTAGCAGTAAAGAACTCAAGACAGTGCCTGGCACAATGTAGGCACTCAAAAATCCTTGTTCATTTCTCTTTGATTCCTGTCCTCCCCTTGAAATTATATCGGATTTGCTTTGCATATATTTTATACCTACTTATATATGTATATGTTGCTCCCCTTGACAAAGTGTAAGCTTTTGAGGCCAGGAACTATTTCATTTTCATCTTTGCATTCCAAGCACATAGCCCATAACAGAAGCTCAATAAATGCTTGCTCATTGTTTGATTTAAGTATGACTTCCAAGTTGTAGAATGTCAGTGATGGAAGTAGGATGGTTTCCTTAACAGAAATAGGGTGATCTATAGGAAGGATGGATTTTTGGGTAAAATCCAAGGAATTCTGTTTTGGACGTGTTGAGTCTGAGATGCCTATGGAACATAAAGGTGAAGTCCAGCAGAAAGTTGGTAATGTGGGAATGGAGTTCAGGAGAGAGACTAGGGTTGGATGTAGAGATTTGGGTGTCATCTGCCTAGGGATGATAAACTGAACTCATGGATGTGGCGATTACACCAAGGGAGAGGAGAAAGAGAAGAGGGTCCAAGTCTTGGGGGATGCCTACCCTTAGTTGGTGAGAAGAAGATGATGTTCCAGCAAAGAAGAAGGAAAAGGGATGGTCAATTGGTCAGGAGAAACATGAAAGAACCCAAAAGCCAAGAGAGGAAAGAAAACTCAGGAGAGAGGGAGCATATACTAAGGGGTATGAGAAGAAGTGAGTTGAAGACTCTCTCAGGTAGTTTGTTATAAGAGTTGCCCCTTGGCAAGAGTAACAGAGGGCTGAGCATCTTCCTTCCAGCATGGATGAGGAGAAGATAGAATTTTGAACAGTTTTATACAAATGGTGACAGGAATGGAGGAGCCCAGAGTGAGCAGAGGGTGAACAGGATGCTAAGGACAGCCGACAAGGTAAGATTGTTTTGTTTTAGCTATAGTTGGTGGGGGGGAAGGCTCAAAGAAAAGCTAGGACAGTCTTTCAGGGATAATGATTTCTTTTGCTTCAATTTTCTTTGCCAAGTAGAAAATTATTTGGACCAGAAAACATGAAATCAAAATGACTTCTAATGAGTTAATATCCAAGATCTAAGTAGGAATGTTAGAGTAAGAGGTCACTTAGCTGCCCTTGATGGATCCAAGTCATGAGGCCCAGACAACCCTCCAGCCCACGTAGAGCTAGAACTAACTGGTGGATATGATGGCTGAATCACTATTGGTGTTCTTTGAAAGATTATTGAGAATAAGAGAGATGAGACAAGATTTCAGAGGGGTGACTGATGTTTGGGTTTTCAAAGGAGAGAAATAAGTGGAACTATAGGTCAGTGAGTTTGATTTCAATTCCTGAAAAAAAAAATTCAGTGCATATATTATTAAAGGGATGGCTAGTGATGTCTAGAAAGGGAAGGTGGTGATGCCAAAGAGCCAGTCTGGCTTCATCAAGAATTGATCATGCCACACTAACCTCATTTCCTTCTTTCACAGGGTTAATAGACTGGTTGATCAGGGAATTGTCATTTTTTGTCATACTTTGCCAAGATTTTAGTAAAGCACTTGACAAGGTTTCTCATGTTCTTTTTATGCACAAGATGGAAAGATGTAGGCTAGATGATAACAGTCAGGCAGACTCTGAACTGGTTGCATGAACAGACTCAAAGAATAGTCATTAAAAGCTCAATGTCACTTTGGAAGGAGGTCTGTGGAGGAGTACCCTAGGGATTTGTGCTTGGGCCTGTACTGTATAAAATTTTTATCCATCACTTTTATAAAGGGACAGTAATAATAATGCTTTACTCTCTACTCGAGGGTCATTGAAGTCCTTCATCAAGACAAAGGTCAAGATGACTGACCTGGTGGTGACCCAGGATGCAGAGGGTGACCTTGGCCTTTCTAAATTAAGGTCTTTCTTAGGTCTCAGTTTGTCTGAGGCCACATCCTTTCAATGACTAAGGGCTAGGTAAGAGTCGAGACAAAAGATGGCCTAGTTTACCACCACAAAAATATCAATCTGGGAGGGGAAGGACCACCACCACCACCATCACCACCACCACCACCACCAATAGCAACAACAACAACAATAAGGATTAGGTTTATACAAACAGCAAAGGGCTGCAAAGCACTTTACAGACATTATGGCATTTGATCCTTACAACTCTGGGAGGTAGGTGCTGTTATTATTCCCATCTTACAGATGAGGAAACTGAGACAAGCAGAAGTTAACTAACTTGACCAGTGCCAGCTAGACAGAGTGCTGGGCCTAGAGTCAGGAAGACCTGAGTTCAAATATAGCTTCAGAAACTAACTGTGTGATGCCAGCTGGTTCACTTAGCCTTTGTCTGCTTCAGTTTCCTCAACTGTAAAATTGGAAAAATAATGGCACTTACCTTCTGAGGTAATATATAGTGCCTGGCACATAGTAGGCACTTCATAAATACTCATTTCTTTCCTTTTTAGGTTCACACCACTAAAAAGGGTCTGAGGCCATATTCGAACTCAGGTCTTCCCGACCTCAGGTTTAGTACTCTATTCACTTCATTACTTAACTACCTCACAACCTGGCTGCCTCCAGCTAAGTACACTTATCAAATTTTTAGATAACCTTGGATGACAAAGTCAGACAGACTCAAAGGGTGGATGAAATTTAATGAGGTGCCTCCAAAACCATCTTCACAAATACAAAATCAGAGCATTGGGTCTAGGTAGCATTCATCTGGAAAAGACTTTAACCAAACATGTGAGACATGCTAGTCCCAAAGCTAATGAGATTTTAGGTCTCATTAAGAACCACAGTGACCAGTGATATGTCCTCAGCACTGGGAAGACTCCATCTGGAGTCTGGGTACCACATTTGAAGAAGGAGGATTTTGATATGCTAGATTCCAAGTTCAAAGCTCTCTTCACTACCATGCCTACAAGTCCAGACTTTGCTATTATCCCTTCCTTCCTCCTCTTCTGTTTGCCGCAATGGAAATTTTCACAATGTTTGTTATTAATTACAGGTAGCCTTCACCTGACACAAACCGAACACAGTAAGCTCCGGTTTACTATATCTTGAATGCCCACATTCAAATAGATGGTGCAAATAAGCAGATTTTTTTTTTTTACAATCCTGAACAGTAATCACCGACATTAAAAAAGGGGCCCAGAGGCCAAGCAAGGTCTGAGTCATCAAAGAAAGATTCCATTCTGTCTAGTAAAGTTGTGTTAAGTATATTTGACCAACTCCTCAGTTTTTGAAAACTGGCCATATGAGAGAGACCTTTCTTCTGCATGTATCAATCTGGTTGTATCATTCCTCTGCTCACTCTGGTGCCATGTCAAGGAGCCATGCCTGGGTTCAAATCCTGGTTGATCTGAAGACAGGCACCTAATCTCTTTGGCCTTAGTTTACCCATTGATAAAATAAGGGGGCTGGATAAAGTGACCTCTAAGTTACCTTTCAGCTCAAAGTCTGTGATCCTACCCCAAACTTTTGAATGATTTCATATTCCCTACTATGTCTGCTAGGTGGCGCTGTAGTGGATAGAGTGTCAACCTTGGAGTCAGGAAGACTCATCTTCCTGAGTTCAAATCTGGCCTCAGGTACTTCCTAGTTGTTGACCCTGGGCAAGTCACTTCACCCTGTTTGCCTTAGTTTCCTCATCTATAAAATGAGCTGGAGAAGAAAATAGCAAACCACTCCAATATCTTTGCCAAGAAAACCCCAAATGGGGTCATGGAGAGTTGGACACAACTGAAAATGAGTGAACAACAACAAGTTCTCTACTATGTAAAGTCCAAACTCCTTAATCTAGCATTCAAAGCTTTTTACAATTGGTCTCACCTGATCTTTTCTGACGCTACTTCCTTGAAAGCCTAGGTTCAAGCCAAATTTGATTTGATATTCCCCCCAGAACATGCCCTGTGCTTTCTCACCTCAGTGTCTTTCCTCCACACTATATCCTATGCTTGGAATGTCCTCCACTCTTCTCATCCTCTGTTCAATTCAAACTTGTCCTATGGCCCAATTCAAATGCCCATGTCAGGGACTGTTTCTTTGGATCTCCCTAGCCTTGCATATAGTAAGCATTTAATCAATGTTTCTAGGATTTGATTCCTTCCAGTCAGAAATGTCATCTGGAACATACTCTCCTCCCTCCCCAGTCCTACATAGCACTTTGCGCTAGTACCTTTCTTATTCACTTATGCATAATTACATAGTCAAGACATCTGTATATGTGACATATCCCATCACTAGACTGTAAGTTCCATGAGATTAGCAACTGTTTCTTATCTAATATTTGTAACTTCCCCCAGCCCTGGGCACAGAATTCTGCACACATCCCACACTCAAATGATGTTTGTTAAACTGAACAGATACAACAAGCAATAACCATAATGAATTTTAGTGCCAGTTAAGGAAAAGAGATAGAGATGCGCAGTTACAACAATCTTAATAGATACTAAGACTGTTGAGGGAGTGGAGGTATTGGAATTCAGCTCCTGAGATTGAATACCTTAAGTAAATACCGCTAGAGCATCATTAACCATTTTTAATATTTATCTAAAGTTTAGAACAAAAAAGTTCCTAAAATTTTCAATTATTTCTTAGTCTTTCAATAGGGGAAAATTTTTAAGCTTATTTTTTTTTTGGAAAATGGGGAGCATCTTATTTTACAGAGAAAAAATTCCATTTTTTGAGGGGGAAGTGAATTATCACTCTAGAATATTGCTATTAAAGAATTTTAAAAAAATGTTGCATTTTCACAACTAGGAATGTGTATGTGTATATATCATTGTTTAGTCATTTTTCAGTCGTTCCTGGCTCTATTAGCTACATATATGTATGTACATATATACATATATATAATATCTATTGCCAATTTTATATATATATACACACACACATACAGAATGCCTACCGTCAAGTGTATATACGTATCCCCATATATATTTGTTGTTATTGTTGAGTTGTGTCCAACTCTCCATGATGTCAGTCATTTGGGGTTTTCTTGGCAAAGATACTGGAGTGGTTGGCAACTTCCTTCTCCAGCTCATTTTACAAATGAAGATACTGAGGCAAACAGGGTTAAGTGATTTTCCTAGGGTTACATAGCTAGTGTATGAGGCCAAATTTGAACTCAGGTCTTCCTGACTCTATCCACTGTGCCACCTAGCTGTTCATATGGTGTATACACACAGATGTAAAAATCTATCTATCTATCTATCTATCTATCTATCTATCTATCTATCTATCTATCACCATCATCACCATCTGTCTATCATCTATCTATCTCCTGTTGTCAAGCAACCTTTCTCTAAGGAGAGGAGACTGAACTCAGTTGCTCTAGGCTAACTCTGTCATATCGCTGTTGTTGTAGTGCTTTGCCACTGTGAAGTCACCATTGTTTGGACCCAATTTGACATTCTGGAGTAGCCTAGGACTCACCTTCTTGAGGAAGACAGACATACTACCCAAGTTCCTCATTGCTCTGCCCATCAGATCAGCAGCTACAGTCACTCAGAATATATTACCTTTCCATACACTGCCCAGAAAATATCACTCAAGGACAGCCAACTAGATGTCTGCATTCCCACAATATTAGTTAGCGCTGACTGTGTCAATACTCTCCTCTATAAGCCAACTGTGAGCAAAGTTGCTAGAGCTTATCTTTGCTGATTGACTCCAGTTGGGCATTCTTGCCTTTGTGCCCATTGCTAATGTAGGTATATCACTTCTGGGTGATTGCCTCATGAGTCAGATGAAATGACATATTTGCCATAGTAGATGGGGCACTGGACTTGAGTCAGGAAGAACAGAGTTCGAATCTTGCCACAGATGCTTACTAGCTAGTGAATGGGGGCAAATGATTTAACCTCTCTGTTCCTCTGTGTGCAAAATGAAGGGCTTGTGCTCTAAGACTTCTAAGGTCTCTTCCAGCTCTATGATCAGATTGGCAGGCCAGATATTCCCCCCCCCCCAGATATACCATATGGGGGAAAATCAGAATATCTGATCGGTGGGAACACCTTACTCCTTCCTCCCCACCGTAGATGGACAGGAATACACAGTGCATGAAAATCCAGATCTCCAGATCAAAAAATTAGAGAGTGATGACTCGATTTATACAAGGATTCTTTACTTTCCAGAAAGGCCTATACAGGATTCCTTTGAGTTGCCAGCTACCCCCTTGCATTTAAACTATAATTTGATTTTTTAAAAATCTGATTTAAGCGGAGGACAGCTGATTTCAATTTCTTATGGAAAACCTCCCCCTAGGCCATAGCTGGGAGGGGCAAGTCTGGGCAGAGCAGGCCCAAGCAGGGTAAAGCCCTGAAAAAAACATAATTAGGGAGATAAGATCTGGCAAGCTGGATGGGGTAGAAAGAGCCTTGGCCTAGGAGCCCAAGAAAGGTTTGCCTGTGAGTTTGCTCTGTGACCCTGTAAGGGAGGCAGGGTAGGGGGGCTATTCTCTTTTCTTCCAAGAGAGGAAACCGAGGCTCGCTTACACTCAGTCAATGAGGGATGTAGCTGGGGGTCAAAGCTTTACCTCGACACTCCCTCACAGGCCAGTGCTCCTTCCACCAAAACCTCCTGCTCCTCAAGGCCTCACTGTCCCTACTCCCACCTCCAGGGGCTGCTCAGTCTCTCAAGAGCTGCTCGCCCCAGTCCAGGCACCTACCTTGTAGGTAGTAGGCAGGGTGGCCTTCCTCTTGCAGCTTCTGGAGCAAGGTGGCTAGCACTGACTGGGCTGCCTCGGCTTCCTCCTCCTCAACACATTGGCCTTCATCATACAGGAGGATGGGCAGAGGGGGCAGCGGCTGCTGCTGTGGCTGCCACTGCTGCTGCCGCTGCTGCAGTGGGCTGGGGAGCAGGGAGCACACAGACAAATTGCCCTTCCTCAGCCTCCGAAGCAGCAGGGCCGGGAGGGCTACACTAAGAGCCCCCTGGACGTGGCCTGACTCATAGAGTTCCCTGCTCCGGCAGTCCAGAAGGAGCAGCTGAGGCTGGGGGGCAGCTAGTTCTCTGCTCAGCCACAGGGATGATCTTCCAAGGCCCTCCATGAGGAAAGATGACTACTGAGCTCCCCCTGATCTTTTCAGAGGGGCCAAGGATGGATATGTACATGACCCAGGGGCCAGGGCCAGTTCTTTCTCTTTCTCCTCAGGCTTTCTCTCTCTGTCTCTCTCTCCTCTCTCTGTTTCTCTGTCTCTGTCTCTGTGTCTCTCAAGCAAGGAAGAGGAGATGGGAAGGATGAGGGCTAAGGATCATCTCTACTTCTCTCAGTCCACTCTCAGAACAGCCCAAGGAGTCAGTCAGATAGTAAGGCTAGGCTGAAGGTGTATGTGTAGGTTTGTGCATGGGAATGGGGCAGAGGAAGTGGAAAGAGATAGTGATGGGATTGAAGACAACTTTTTTTGTTATTTTAAAAAGAGACAGAGACAAAAAGCCAAAATGAAGAAAACCACACTGTCTAGAACACAGCTGCCAATGGATCTCGTGGGCAAATGAAAACCTCCTCTCTCAGGAAGCCGTGAGGGATTTCCTTCCTGGCTCACCTGGCTATGTCCGTATCTTCCTTCTCCACTGAGCAGCTTTAGGAATGAACTTGGAGGTCCCAGGAATATTTAAAAAGCACCACTCCCTCCAAGCTCCAATCACAACCTTCACCTCCTAGGTTTTTAATCTCCCACCTTCACTTGAGGTACTCACAGGAGCCTGGTTCTTCCTGCTCCAACAATTGGGGGGAAAAGGTTGTCACCTTGAATCGCTATTTCGATTCTGTAGTACTATGACGTTGGTGGCAGTTTACTGGGACCTCTTCCCTGAGGGCCTGGGTGAGGGTACTATCCAAGAACCTTCTTTCCAGTCCCTTTCCTGACTCAAAGTTCTCTGTAAGGCAAAGACTCAATGGGGGGGGGGGCAGGGAGGAAGGCTAATTCTCCAGGTCAAGAGGGAGGGTCCAGCAGCCCCTGATCCCACCAGATCAGGGAAGAGGGAAGGAGACCATCTTCTCTTAGGGAGAGGGTTTGTGACCCTTTGACTACAGGGTCTTCAATAAATTCAGTTGGACAATTCAGTGTTTTCAGGGGGCTGAGGTCTCTTCAGATGTTTGGTCAAGTTGTCTTCTAGAGCTGAGGAGAAGAGTAAAACTCAGAAGAAACTGAGTCCAAGGCCAATCAGAGCCTTATGCAAGGGGAAGAGGTCCTGAGAATCTGAAGGGCTGTTCTGGATCTCTGGGAGTTGAGGAGGGGGAATTGTTCTTCCAGATGTGCTACAGCTGGAATTGAGGGGAGGGAGAGACACAAAACACGCAGAGGAAGGAGGATGTGAGGTGGTGAAGGGGCAGGATTTCCTTCTTCCCCCTAGCCTATGTGCTGGGGTATTGTTTTCGAGGTGATTGGGGAAGCCAGGGGGCCCAGACGGCTGCCTGGGTATCCAAAACCGCTGGCAAATCAAGGGCAGAATCTGAAAGAAGAGGCGGCCAGTGGCTGGGCTCTCAGAACTCAGCTAGGCCTTCGGTGGGCTGCATGGTTCCTCTCGGAGAGACCACCCGATGAAGATCTGTTAGTCGCCCCAAACGCAGCGACTGGGGTGGAAGGTGGAGGGCAGTGGTCCTGACACGACCTGGTGCTGAGACCTGTAGAGTTGGAGAAAAGAAGTCAGGAGCTGAGGTCAGCTCCCCAATGAGAAAAGCAGTAGGTGAGCCTGGGGGCAGAGCCTGAGTCTCCGGAATTTCCCAGTTGGCTGGGAAAGGGGGATGGGGAGGATGAAAAGAGGAAGGAGCATTGGCCTATGTATTTATGCATGTGTAAGTTGGTATGTATTTGCATGTGTCTCTGAATGCGGGGATATAGGTGTATGTACACATATGTACACGGGCAGATGCATGTCTGTATGTACCTCGGAGTGTGGGCATGTATATGTTGGTGTGTGCATTAGTGTGTATTTGTCTTGGGATACCTACTTCTGTGTCTTTATGTATATGTGTGTGTGTGTGTGTGTGTATGTAAGTGTGTGTAGGAGTGTGTGTATGAATGTGTGTGTGTGTGTGTGTGTGTGTATGAATGTGTGTGTGTATGGGCCTCCGTTTCCTGGCACCCTGCCATCCAACTTCCATCCTGGAAACTATTTCCTTTGGACACTGGGGTAATTTTCAGGGGGTGGGTGGGGGGATGGGTAAGGACAGAGGAAGGGAGTCAACCTGTAGAAAGGGGTGTTGAACTGGAGGGTGAGGAAGGAAGAGCTGAACAGCCAAAGGCTGAGGTTTCCATGAAGGCAGGGGCTGGGAAGACTGGGCTGGGCACACTGGCACCCCCTCACCCCGCAGCATGAAAGTCCCCTCATCTCATTCACCTGATAATGGATGACTGGTTTGTCCTGTGTATATGTGTGAGACAGACATACATACACAGAGTCAGAAAGGAGAGAGACAGAGACTAAGAGACAGAGAGACAGAGACCAAGAGACAGAGAGAAGCCCTGAGGCATGTTTAACCCTCTTCCCTCGATGCTATTCTCCCCTTAGGCACTTCCCCAGACACCCCTCATGCCTTGTTCCCCAGTCTGGCTTCCCTCTCCTAAGCCATGACTATGGAAGCAATCGAATGCCAAGGTGCTTTGGAGTCTGGTGCATTGGACCAACTGGGTATGGGGAGCCCAAGGGCCTTTCTTGCCTGCGTGCACCTCACTCCCTACCTTACAGATACAGATACAGAATGTTGAACGTGGGAGAACCCCCCCCCCATTTTATAGATGGGGAAACTGAGACCCAGAGAGGGGAAGGGACTTACACAAGGGCCTTCAGCAAGTTTGTGGAGATATGGCACCAGAACAGAGACTGCAAGACCTAGAAGGGGCCTTAGAGACCACTCAATCCACTCTCCTCGTTTTTTTCAGAGGAGGAAAGCAGATGTCCAGAGATGGGAAAGGCCCGCTGCTTCTCTAACCCCTAACAATGGATGTGTCTGAGGAGGGTACCTTATGGGTGTTGGGGGGGTCGCGCTGGGGAGAATACAGATGTGTTAATATTGGAGGGGAGTGTGTCGGGGTGTAAGTGCTGAAAGGCTATTGGGAAGATTGTGAGGGTGAATGTGTGTATTGTGGGGGAGAGGGGGGGTAGAAGGCTGTGTTCTGGTGGTGTTCTGCATTAGAAGGATTGTGGGTATGAGCAGAGGGCTACAGAGTGGCGTGTATGTGGGTTTGAGCGTCGGGTACCTGGGTACGAGTGTGTGTATGTGTACGTTTGTTGGCGGTGTGGATGTTGGGGTGGGATGTGCTGGAAGATTCAGGGGGTGTTGGGTTTGTGTCTGAGTGTGACAGTTGGGCCGGGGGGTGTGTTTAGGGGTGTGTGCTGAAGGTGTGCGTTGGTGTGTGTGTGTATGTGGTGCATGCATGTGTGTGATGTCGGGGTGTGCAGAGTGTGTACGTTGGGGGGGTGTTGGGATATGTCGGGGTGTGGGTGTTGGGGATGAGGCTCCCGCGAGTGGCGGTTATGCAAGCAGCTCCCCATGCCTCCCGCAGCCCCGCCGCCGCCGCCTTCCAGCCCCGCCCGCTCTCCTCTGGGCTCCCTGCGCCCCCAGCCCTGGGGTGTGCGGGGGTGGGGTGGGAGGGACGTCCGGCTGGCCAGCAGTGCCCCCAGTCCCACGGCCCGGGTCCTGGGCGCCTCTGCGGAGAGGCACCAGGGGAGGGGGAGGGGGAGGGAGGGGCCGGACCGGCGCGCGCTCACCTTAGTGTATTAGTGCAGAGCCGCGCTCCGCCGCAGCCGGGGGGAAGTTTCCGAAGCCGGGGGGTGGGGGTGGGGGCGGCGCGGTGGTGCCGCGCTCCGTCGCCGCTAGCACCGGGGCCACCACTGCGGGCAGGAGCGGGGCTCCGGAGCTCGGGGCAGCGAACGGCCTCGCGCACAGTCGAGAGGGAGCAGGAGGGGGCAAGTGGGCGAGTAGCCCGCTGCCTCCGCCGCCGCCGCCTCCCCCGGCTCCGGCTCCGGCTCGGGCTCGGGCTCGGGCTCGGGCTCGGGCTCGGGCTCGGGCTCGGGCTCCGGCTCCGGCTCCGGCTCGGGCTCCTCCTCCGTACCTCTGGGAGCAGCGACCCGCACCGCCGCCACGGGCACACGGGCACACGGCACACGGCACACGGGCACACGGGCGGCGAGCCTCCGCTCCGGCTCTCGCGCTCCTCCCGGCTCTCGGCTCTGGCGCTCACCCGAACCGTCTCGCGTTCCTCTCGCTGTCTAGCTCTGTTCTGTCCCTCTCTTTCCCCTTCGTCTCTCTCCCCCCCCCCCCTCCCGTCTCCCCCTCTGTCTCCCTTTGCGTCTTCCCCAGTCTCTATCTCCTTTCTCACTCTCTCTTTCTCTTTCTTTCTGTTTTGTCTCTCTCTTCCATCTCTGACTTCCTCTCTCTGCCGGTGTGCCCTTCTCCCTATCTCTCCCTCTCCCCTCTGTCTCTGTGTCCCCTCTCTCTCTTTGCTCTCTCCCTCTCTCCCCGTTTCGCTCTCTCTCTCCGCTCTCTCTCTCTCCCTCCCTCTCCCCTCTCTCCCTCCTCTCTCTCTCAAAGCTCCTCTCTATCCCCCCCCTCCCGCCACTTGCCACTGCCACCGCCCCCTCTCTAGAGGAGGGTGGGGTGGGGGGGACCTGAGCGAACAGTTTGAATCCTGTGGAGGCTTTTAGCTCCACGTGGGCACTCCATCCAGCACCCGAGCCATGCCTCAGAGACCTTCTGAGCCTCTGGGCCCGGCTGAGGGGCAGCTTGGTCCCATACCCCAGTGACCCCAGGGCTAAAGGGTGTGAGCGTGTGGGGTGGGGGGACAGGCACACGCTGCTTTCGAGTCCCCCCGTGTGATCACTGAATGGTGATCCCTGAATGTTGAGAATGCGCCATCCCCATCTCCTCCTCCCTCCCTTCCTAGGGATGGAGGGGATATGAAGCCGGGAGACTTGCTTGACTTTAGGGCTCAGTCTGAGGCCAGGGTTCGGGTTTTGTCCGAGGCTGTATTCGGCCTCGCTCTGGGACCAGTAAACAGACTGGCCCCCACAGGGCTCAGAAGTGACCTTGGTCTCATTCCTTACAAGGAAGCCATGTAGTCACGGCCCCTCATCCTAATGCCTTCCATGTGTACAGCCCACTCAGGGCTAGACTGGGAACCCAGAGCAGGGCGTCCAGGCAGCCGAGATAATACACAACTAATGCCCTGTCAGTCCTTGACCCCTGCACCCTGCCTCGGGGAGCTCCTAGCCTGGGCTTCAGGAGGCAGAGGAGGCAGCACGAGCCTCATCCCGAGGCTAACCTGGGCCCGGTCTTTAGAGGCCAGACGGAGAAGGGAGACCTCGAGCTTGGGGAAGCCCCACGGACCCATTGATCTACAGCTGGAAAAGAGCTGCAAGGTTAGTCTAGTAATCCAGCTCCCTCCCGTAACCGGTGAGGAACCCGGAGTGTCCCCCATTAAGTGATGTGTCCAAGATTGCCACAGCTAGCAGTGGGCTGAGCCAGCATTGGGACCTGGGTCCCCTCCCTCCCAGCCCGGCATGTTTTCTGTTCCAGCAGACTGCCTAGATGAGAAGATGCTTTCGCAGTTCAGCATCAAAGCTGACCCCAGATCTGGGGCCTCGCTGTTGCTAGGACAGGATGAGTGAGGGAAGGGGAGAAGGTGACCAGCAGCAGGCTTTTTTCTGTGACTAATCCCCCTGAGTCATCAGCGCTCAGACATGCACAAGTGCGGAGAAGCAATTTCCCAGCTACTGTCCCAGGTCCCAAGGGCCTCCTCTGTCATTTGCTACTAGGGCTGGGCTTTCATATACACGGAGCCCCCTCCACACTAGGATTTAGAGGGGGAGGGGGGAGGGGGAGGAGAACCCTGCCTGTCATCAACGTGTTGGACAATATACCAGATTGAGAGTTAGGAAAACTGTTTCTAGTCTGGAACTGCTGTTAATTCAATGTGTGGCTTTTGATAAGGAAGTCGGAGACTCAGTTTCTCCATCTATAAAATGGGTTTATATGTTATTTGAACCCAGAAAACACTGACAGCTTGTCTACCCTTTCTGGGGTCTGCTCAGAACGTGCGGCCACCCGCGCCCCCCCCCCCCCCCCCCCCCCCAGTTCTGGACGTTGTTCATCCCTTTGGTAATTCTGTGCTCTCTCTTGCCTGTTCCTTCTAAGCCTTCTTATGCTTCTGAGCCCACCTCCTCTCTGAGTGTCCCCTGCTTGTCCCAGTGCCAAGGTCACTGTCCCCTCTCTCTCCCAGTTCAGGCCTCACTGTCTGCACCCATAGTACATTCTGCCCAGCACTAACTCTTTTAAAACTGGTTGTGTTCTGGGGTTTTTTTGAACCTTGTCTCTCTGGCCAAACTGGGTACATTCTGAAGACTTCTTTTTACACTGCCTCTGAGGCTACGGCCAGATCCTCAATGCAGATGACTCGGGTGGAATGGAATTGCCCGGCATAGCATTGGCAGAGATGGGACTTGGTGGAAGAGTTAGGTGCCCAGTTCCCCCTCCCCCATCTCCCCATCTCCAGCCAGCAATGAAGTTCCCTGGCTAGTGGCTGGTGACTCAGGGCTGATCCAAGAGGGGAGGAGAAGAGTATGTGTATGTGTGTGTGGTGTGTGTGGTGGGGGGGGGGAAGAAAGGTAAACTTCCCAGAGCCATTTTCATTAAATAATGCAAGCCCTTCCCCACCCCACTGTGCCAATCCACCTTCTATCTCTTCAGTCTCCCTGGTAACACTAGGGACCACTGTCACAGAAAACACACACTTGCTTGAGTGCACACACGCGAGCGTGTACACACACACACACACACACACACACACACACACACACACACACACACACACACACACACCCAAACCGCCATGAAGGCGTCCAGTCCAAACGCACCGTGGGATCCTTAAAGGAACCAGGCCTGCCGACTTCCTCTACTCTTTCCCCCACTTGTTCCTCTAATGGGTTTTTCTTGGAAGGCAGGTCTTGGCCTGGGACAGGCTGGGGTGTTAGAACATGCAATGAGACTGGAGGTGCTTTGCAAAGGTGATGCCTGGGAATGGAACAGTCTGGGGAGTTTTTTTCCTCTCTGTCTTGTTTTCTTTTTTTCTAACTGAAATGAATTTGGGTTCATTTCATTAGAGTCTTGCAGGCCCTTTTGGATAAACCCATTACAATAGCCTACCCAGGAGCCTCTGGGTAGTATGACCAAGTACAAGTGCCATTTGGTTCTTAATCTTGAGGAATCACCCATGGTCTCCAATGACATGAACTGGAGGAGTTCAGAGAAGCTTTGTTCTGGGTTCACTGGCCTTCCTCATATGCACACTGCTGGCTGAACCACTGAGTTGACCAACTTCAATGGTGTTGGAATCAGATCTATCCCTACACGGACATTTCCCTTTCTCCTACCTTGGTCCCCTAGAAAGGAAAGGGAAAGGAAGGAGGTGGAGGCCCATAATTGAGTGGAATTCTCTTGCCTCTCCCCTGGGGCTAAAATATTATTCCAGGATCTCTGCTGGCACAGGGGAGAGTCCATACATTTCTACATTCCTGAAATTACAAGGACCCACCCTCTATAAGGCAGGAGGTTGAAGGCCCATTAGGCAGCCTCCATGAATTTGTGATTGCAGAGGCCCTGGGAAGGCCTCTCCCTGGCCCAACACTGTCTCGATTTCAGTCTTATTCCTAAAAGTACCCCCATTTGAGATCAATTTCCTTGGCTTAAGATTCTCATCCCTGCTTCCCAGGAAAGGATAATGCACCGAGCTCTCCTTGGCCATTAATACCTTAGTGGGATAAGTGTATAAATCACAGGATAGCTAGCTGAAAGAGTATAGGGCCTAGGAGGACAAGTGTTGTTGGGGAAGGGTTGAGTCTGGGTCATGAGGCTCTGAGTGAGGAACTTTGAGGAGAAGACACCTAGAAAGAAGACGTGGTGGGGGAGAATCAACACAGAACAGAAAATCAGATTCATAGAACTCTAGGGCTGAAAAATGTAGCAGAGCTAATCAAGTCATAGAATCACAAAATGCTCCAGCTAGAAGGGAACGTTCAGAGCATTTAGTCCAAGCTTATTTTACTGATTGGGAGACTGAGGTCCAGGGAAGGGCATTGCAACTCTGGGACTAGACTCAGGTCTCCTGGCTCCCTGTAGAGTGCCTATGCTCCTGGGTCTCAAGCTGAAGAACCCTCAGGGGCCATCTAGTCCAACCTCTCATTTCACAGAAGGGGAAACTGAGTCTCAGAGAGGTGATGTGGTCACCCAGGTAGTAAGTGGCAGAACCAGGATTTGAGCTGCAAATCCTCCTCTTCACCTACAATTAGAATTTTCTCAGGGGCATTGATAGGGGCACAGGAAAAACCCTGGCTAAATGCCCCAGTGGGATGGTAGAAGTCCCTCTGGTCTAAGCATTTTTCCTAGCCAAAGTGTGTCTTTTTTTTTTCTTAAAAGCATTTCATATGCAGCCAAATACCCTCCTGTCACCAACCTTCTGCCAGCTTCTGAAGCTTAAAACGTCAAGCCATTCTTCACCCGAAAGGGAGGTTGTTTCTGGAAACCCATCCCCTTAAGATAATGTGGCCTATGAGAAATGTTTGCTATCAATTTGTTCATCACTCCCACTGTCTGGGCCTCTGAACACATGCTTGCAGCCAGGAACAGCCCAGGCAGGGTGAGTAGAGCTGGGAAAGAGAGGATCCCTCCCTTTCTCCTCTCAAGGAAGTGTCTGACCCTGGCTCCCTCCCCCTGCCTGCATAGCTCTCCTATAGACTTGCTGCTCATCCACGAAGACCTCCTCAGGTCCCTGAGAGCGCCCTGCTCATGAAGGCTGAAGGGGGCCGTCTGCTCTCGTGACAACCACTCCTTCCACACCACCCCCATCCCTGGCATCACAAGCATCCTCCACTTTCATGTTCAGCACAACCACACACATCAGAAGCATTCTAATAAACATTCAGGACCCATTTGGAGATGAACTTGATGTTCTAGACCCATCTTGGAAATGTTCAAGAGGACCACCTCCACTGGCTGTGTCACACCCACCACCTTTCCAAGTCCCAGTTGGGGACTTCCTAACCAATGCCTACCGGCTCCCCAAAGAGGACACACCCAGGCATTGTTAACAAAATGTGTCCCAAGGCAATTTGATTCTGAGGAGGTTTTAGGAGGCCAGATCATTAAGCCTAACACGGTACTCAAAGAGCTAGAAAGAGACCACCCTGGAGAGCTGGGCTTCAATAATACCCTTAAAAAACCCAAACAATACAAAACCCTTCAACCTGGCTGCATTGACCCCTCCTCCTGCTCTGTCTCTCCCCCCTCTCATCCCATCCCTCTCTCCCTGTTTCTCCCCCCATCTCTCCCTCTCTCCCTCTCTCCTCCCTCCCTCCCTCCCTCCCTCCCTCCCTCCCTCCCTCCCTCCCTCCCTCCCTCTCTCTCTCTCTCTCTCTCTCTCTCTCTCTCTCTCTCTCTCTCTCTCTCTCCTCCCCCCACCTCTGTCTCTGTCCTTCTCTGGATATACATTACAGATGATATAATCCTTTGAAAGAGGGATATCCATTCAGAGCCCATTGGCTGAACAGGCAAAGGATGGCTGGGGAAGAGAAGGAGAGTCAGGGTATCATTCCAGGGCCTGGTAAAGCAAAGGCCTGGCTTCATAGTCCAGCTGGCTGATCAATCTTTCAAAGGCCTCAGCTCCCACTTAAGAGAAGAAGAGAGGAAAAACAGATGACTTCATGGCTTGGCTGAGATGCTGATCCTCCATTAGCCTCCTGGCTTCAGGATACGTTCATTCCCGGCTGTCCCATGGTCCTCTCTTGCTTTCTCTGTGTCTTAGTCTAAAGCTCAAAAAGGAATTTGTATGACCCAGAGAGAGGGGGGAGGCACAAAGGAAGAATTCAATTCAATAAGGATTTCATTTTACAAGCCATGGTGCTAGGTACTAGGGATCCGAAGATCAGAGGCAACAGCCCCTGTCCTTAAGTAGCTTACTGCCCCCCCCAAGTTTCCTTACTTCTTTTGAGGGTACCACCATCTCTCCCATCATCGTCCCCCTGTGGTATACTACCTCCCCATCAATCAGTCACCAAGTCTCGTTGATTTCACCTCCATAACATCTCTCCCATCCTTCCCCTTATCTCTACTCCCATGGCCACCACCCTAGTTTTGGCCTTTATAGCCTCTTGCAGCAGCCTCCTAATTGATCTCCCTGCTTCAGGTCTCTTCCTCTCTCTAATCTATCCTCCATACAGCCACCAAAGTGATTTTCCTGAAGCTCCATTTTGGTCACTTCACTCTGCTGCTCAATAAACCTCAATGGCTCCCTATTAGCTCTAGTATCAATGACCAGCTCCTCTTCTTTGGCCTTTAAAGCTCTTCAAAACTTGGCTGCAACCAATCTTTCTAGCCTTCTTATGTATTCCTTCCCTTTAGGCACTCTTTGATCTAGCTAAACTGGCCTTGCTGTTCCTTGTGGATGACATTCCCTCTTCTCTCTCTGTGGCCTTGCATACACTGACTTCCCAAACCTGGAATGTTCTCCCTCTCCACCTTTTTCCTTTAGAATCCCTAATTTCCTTGAGGGTTCATTAAGCTCCATCTTCTACTAGAGGCCTTTCAAGATATTTCTAGTTTCTAGCGTTCCCCTCCATCTTTGCATTTATTTTGTCTCTAGAATGTGGGGCAGCTAGATGGTACAGTGGATAGAATGCCAGCCCTGGAGTCAGGAGGACCCTAGTTGCAATTTGACTTAAGATACCAGACCCTGGGCAAGTCATTTTTAACCCTGTTTGCCTCAGTTTCCTCATCTGTAAAATGAGCTGGAGAAGAAAATGGCAAACCACTCCAGTGTTTTTGCCAGGAAAACCCCACATGGGGTCACATGACTTGTCAGATATGACTGAACAACAATCTACAGGATGTAAACTCTTTGAAGGCAGGCAGGACCTATTTCAGTTTTGTCTTTACCTCCCTTGCACCTATCACAGGGTCTGACACCTGCTCCAGTACTCCAGTGGGTCTGAGATCCGAGTGGATTTGGGCATTCCTTCCACTGGGGCCAATTGTAGCCCATCCTCTTGGCTCTTGGTACTCTTGTCCATGGCCTCCCATAGGCTTGTCACAGGGAGTCCACCCAACATGCTGGAGGCCTTCTTCCATTTCTTTTCTTATCAAGAGTGGAGACCTTAGACTGTCTACCTGTCTTCCTCTGTCCTTATCATGGGACCAATCTATCTTTTCTTCTTCTCATACATTTTCCCTGAAAACAACTTTTACTCCTATTAATGTTCAAAGTGCCTCACTGGTTTCATGTTGCACCGTTTGCTTGCTCACATCATTTGCCTCTCTGTTGTTTTTCAGAGGAACTTGTATTCCATGCACACAACAACCCCAGGAGAATACTGGTATTAAAAATATGGGCCTTTGTTTCTGTGAGAATTTTTGGAGTTTTATAATTCCCTGAAGGCAATTGAGCCTGCTCTCCTCCTCTTGTTCAATTTTGGGCCAAACTTGTTCACTTTACAGTCTGTCCTGGATAGGCGTATAACAAACTTTATAACTTCTCTGTCCAACTGTTCATCATAATCTGGAAACAGACATTTTTCATCCACTTGGTCTTTCCTGTGTAGATGGTCAGGTCAAATTCTTTCGAGTGGTTACAGATCTCTTCCAGGATGCTCTACAGTGTTTTAGGGCTAGATACAATCAACACAATGTGACCCACTTAATAAATACTTGTTGATTGATTCTGGTGGTGAGAAAATCAAGCTTTTACTCAGTCATTCTATGCAATGCCTCCTTTCCATCTTGTTTTAACCTATCTATTGTTCTCAACTCAAGTCATACTTCCTTCGGGATACCTTCCTTGCCTATATTGATCCCCAGGATTGGCAGCTATGTGGCTCAGTGGATAGGGCACTGAGCCTGAAGTTAAGAAAACCTGAATTCAAATCTGGCCTCAGATACTTACCAGTTGGGTGAATCAGAGCAAGTTAACTTCTGTTCATTTCATCTTCCTCCTCCATAAAATGAGGATAATAATAGCATTTACCTCCTAAAATTATTGTGAGGATCAAATGAGATGATATTTGCAAAGCACTTAGCACATAGTAGGTGCTATCAAAAAGTTAGCTTTTATTCTTTCTCCCCACTTGGTCTCCACTGGCCTTACCATATGTGAAACTCATATTCTACTTAGCTGTGCTCTCTTCTAGGCTTAGTTCCATTGTCCTGCACATATGGGTCCCTCCCAACTCTAAAGGAAAGGATTTCAAGGTCTTGTTATCTCTCCAACTAGATTGGAAGTTCCTTCAGGGCACAATGCCTTCTTTCTTTGGTCTCCCTCTTAGTGCCTTGCTGTAGAGAAGAGGCCCCTGGATGCAGTGAAAAGAATAAGAGATGCCCAGAAGACCAGAGTTGGAAGGCCACTCGGTCAACCCTATAACCAAGCAGAGATTTTTCTCTACACCATTGCTGAGAAACAGAGCATTTAACTTCTGTAGGAAGACCTCCAGATGATAATGAACTTCCTACCCCCGAGGTATCCTATTCCATTTTGGGACAACTAATTATTTGGAAGTTTTGCCCTTACTCGGCCTCTGTGTAACTTTCCCTCATTGTTCCTCATTGTTCCCTGTGAGGTCAAGTCTTCCACGTTGAAGGGAGCCCTTGGTCCCCCCTGATTCTTGTCTTCTCTAGGCTAAACAGTTCTACTTCTTTCATCTGATCCTTCCTTAATCTCTTTTCTCTGGAGACACTCCGGTGTATTAGCATCCTTCCTAGAGACTAGACTCCAGCTGGGAGCTGATGAAGGCTGAGGACAGCAGGCTCATCATGTCTCTCATCCTGGACACCAAAGATCACAACCTGGAGGCACAAGACCTGATTCTCCCTACCATACGCTGACTGTGGTGCTTGGGACAAGTCACTTCCATTTCCCAAGTCTCAGTTTCCTCATCTCTAAAAGGGGGATAACAATACATGTAGTGCCACAATTGTACTAGTATTCTGAGTATCAAATGTGCAGATCAATGTCACGGAAAAGTGCTTTATAAATGTCAAGTATTTTCGGAGCAGATGCTCCCTTGTGATTTGTTGATTGTAGGTTTGATAATCCCTTTGTGAGGATTTGTTGACTGCATGTTTGACAACCCCTTCATGGGGATTTGACCACTTGCTCAAGCAGCTATTGCTTCTAGGATAAAATACAAAGTTCTCCGGCTGGCTTTTCAAGCCCTTCCTAAGTCTGGCTCCAACCTATCTTTCCACACTGATCTCACATTACTTTCCTTGAAGCTCTCTCTATTCCAAACAAACTGGCTTACTTGTTAGTCCCAATACGTGACAGTTCATCTTCCATCTCCATCACTCTGCCTAGAAAGCACTTCTCTTTCATCTTTATCTCTTGGAATCTCTCTGGAAATCTCAGTGCAAGTGTAGCTTCCAACGAAAGAGACTGGCCAGCTTGGATTCCCCCAGTAATCAGGATCCTCTCCCTGGACTTGGTTTGTATTTACTCTGCATAGGTTTTTGTCTTTGTTTCTTTGGTGCCTAGCACAGTACCTGATACATATATGTGACCTGGGGCTCAGGGCCCCCCAAAGCCTCAGCGCTGACATGAACCAGGTCTGGTCAGTCCTGGGGTACTGAGGGTAGCCACTCAGCTTCTCTCTTTGGTTCATGTCCCCTTCTGGAATATGCTAGGAAAATCTTTAAATATACTCTTGGTACAGCTCATGTCTAAGTTTCCTCCAATGTGGGTGACGTGTCCCCAATTCCTGCACAGGCCTTCAATCTACTGATCTACTAATTTGTGTTGGGTAGCCTTTATGCATAACACCCAAGACTCACAGAGATCCATGAACAAGTACAGAAATATATAATGTGTTAAATTAGACTCTTCCTTTCTCTTTGAACCTCCACTCTATGAGCAACGCACAGTAGTGACAAGGATGGTTGATTTCCTGGATCATGGATGATTGCCATGGATGCCATGGCTCCAGTCCTCCAGCTGAAGGGCCATAACGATGAGTCCTTTCCTTCTGCAAGAAGCAGCTGTTGAGGAAATCTTTTCCCTCTAAGAGATTGGTGGCCAGAAGTTTGAACCCAGAAGCTCTTGAACTTGATGCAACTCCCCAAACTGGTGCTGCCTTCTCTGACTAGAAGGTTGGATTATGGGGTCATGATGCCTAGGGAATTGAAAATCCTCCCTCTTCTACAAAAGAGAATAGGGTTCAGGAATACTGTTCTTGAACTCTTCTCTCAGGCTGAGTGTAAGAAATCTCCCATTGCATCCTGGGCCATCTCCAGTCATTCTGATGAATATCAGGTTGCTGGACCCAGATGGTTCATGAGAAGAAGGTGAGGCTGGTGACCTTGCACAGCCCTCCCTCACTCAAATCAAAGTCAACTGCAAGTCATGTTATCATCTTGGTATCATGGTCCTCTTTGAGATGAAGGACAAACACAAGAAAGCATTCAACCTGTGCTGTATGCCTTTTCTGTAAGTCATCATTATTGTTCTTGGGCAAGGAGGGGAGGGAAAAAAATCCTTTTTCTTTTCCCAAATTTTTGTATTTTTCAATGAGCAAGCATTTATTTTCTTTCTGTCCTCTTCCAGGGTGAAGAAAGAAAAACAAACTCCTCATAGCATAGATACACAGCCAAGCAAAACCAATTCCACATTAGCTGTGTCAAAAAATATGTCTCATTCTGCATCTTACATCCATCATCTCTCTACCAGGAGGTGAGTAACATCTTCACCATCAGTTCTCTGCAATTGTTGGTCATTGCCTGGATAGGAGTTCTTGAGTCTTTCAGAGTCTTTGCTGTTATTTTGTAAGTTGTGCTCCTGGTTCTGTCCATTTCACTCTGCATCAGTTAAAACAAGACTTCCCAGGTTTCAATGAAATTGTCTCTTTCACAATTTCTTATGGCACAATAACATTCCTTTGCACTGATATATCACAACTTGTTCAGCCATTCTCCAATTGATGAGTATCCACTCATTTTCCAGTGCTTTGCCACTACAAAAAGAGCTGCTATAAATGTTTTTGTCTGTATGGGTCCCTTTCCTCTTTCTTTGATCTCTTTAGGGTATAGAACCTAGGAGTGGAATAGCTAATATTAGGTAAATACCTAGTAATAGGTAAAACAGTATGCACTTTAGGGGCATAGTTCCAAATTGTTTTTCAGAATGGCTGGATCAAGTCATAGCTTCACAAACAGTGCATTGATGTGCTCTGCCAAGGGATGCACTGTATTGGAATTGGAGCTCGGAGGTTGAGCTAAGACTGACTTAAAATCCATTGTCTTTGGTTCTCTCTTCTACCCCATATCCTAGCCATCTCCATGCCATGCAGCCTCCACCCTGGACACCATCCCATTATCTCTTCTCTCTACCTTGCTCCACCTTGGATACCATCCCAACATCTCTCCTTTCTGCCTCATTCCCCTCTGCTGGAAATTTGGAGTCCACTGGTGGGGTAGAAGACTATGCTAGGTCAGCTTTCAGCTGTCTTGCCAGGGACAATGCCTTTGGGTCACTTCCCTGCCATCCTTCCTCTACATAGCCTCCTCCCTACCCATTTCTAGCCTTAGTATAAGTTCAATTTCCCCCCATTAAAATGTGGGTTCCTTCAGATTAGGAACTGTCTTGCTTTTATTTGTGTCTCCAGTGCTTAGCACAATGCCCACAGGACTGAGGAACCTGCAGCCTCGAGGCCACATGTGACCCTCTAGGTCCTCAAGTGTGGCCTTTTGGCTGAATCCAAACTTCACCAAACAAATTCCCTCTAGGTGCTCAAGGGAAGCCCTTTGACAAATCAGATTTGTTCTGTGAAGTTTGGATTTATATAAATTTGAATCAGTTCCCTGCGTATCTCAGAAATGAAATCTTTATCAAAGAAACTTGCTGCAAAGGTTTTCCCCACCTCAGTTCAACATTTCCCTTCTAATTTAAGTGCGTTGGTTTTATTTGTGCAAACCCTTTCTAATTTTATGCAATCAAAATTGCCCATTTTATCAACTGTGATCCTCTTTATCCCTTGTTTAGCCATAAACTCTACCCTCTAGCCATAGATCAGAAAGATAATTTCTTTCTTGCTTCTCTAATTTGTTTATGATGTTGACTTTTTATGTCTGTAAGTTATGTATGCATTTGGAGCTCCTTTTGGCATATGGCATGAGGTCTTGGTCTATATCTACTTTTTGTCAGACTACTTTCCAATTTTTCTAGTAGTTTTGGTCTTTACTCCAATAGCTAGAATCTTTGAGTTTGTTGAACACCAGGCTACTAGGTTCATTTGGTTCTGTAACTGTGGCACTTAATTTGTTCCAATGATCTATTAACCACTGACAAATAATTTTGATGATTACTGCTTTGTAGTACAATTTAAGATCTGCATTACTCTGCCTCCCTTACTCTCCCCCCACTTCTCGAGAAAATCCTCCTCCACCCTGTACCCCCCCCCCCCCCCAACAAAAGTATACTCTCCTGGCTCTGGTCTGGGTGTTCAGTGAAAAGCTGAGTGACCTCTTCTTGACTAGAAAAAATGACAGCAGTCCATTCTAATGGACTGTGGGGGAGAAATGGTTCTCCTGGCAGGAATCCCTCCTCTTTGACTCTCAGTTGCCAATAATCTTAGAGACAACCCCAGTCACTAGAAATCAATCAAAGGCATTATGTGAGCCCTGTGTGAAAGGTTCCAGGGCACACTCCTAGCTTTAGGATAAGTGGCCTTTTTAGAGGGCCACACACTGCTATCTCATCATGTCAATCCATCGTGTCTCTCATCAAACTGATTGGGGATTCCTCTGATCTACTCCCATCACACACAGTAGGTGCTTAATAAATAAATGTTTGTTGGATAGTGAATGAATGAATGGAAAGGCTTATGAGGTAACTTTAGTGTTGAATATCTATAAGAACCATGACACTTGCTGATCTTTCATGGACCACCCCCACTCTCACCTCTCACTTCCAAGGTAGATGGGTCCATCTAGCCAAGTAGTCTTGATAAATGTACTATAAGGGAGAAACTGTTATCCCATTGCCCAGGCAATGAGGTGTCCGGCAGTTGCAGGAATGAATGTGTATATGTGAGCATTGGGGATGGAGTAATGGTCTCTGGAATCATTCTACATCTGGATGGAGGTAAAGATGGATTACAGGGATGAAGACTGTTAACAGTATCATTGATACTTGATAAACAAAATTGAATAAATGTTTGTCAGATTGAATTAGTGTGGAATGCTCTCGCTCTGCCACTTTGCTTACTGAATTTCTGTGAATTTCTCTTCAGACCACCTCCAATGCCATGTCTCTTATCCCATGCCAGACAGGAAGATCCACATGACCATTTCTTATTTATCTCTGTTTCTCCCCCAGTGCCTAGTATGGTCCTCTGCACACAGCAGGCATTTAGTAAATGTTTTGTTGAATGAATGAGCTTAAAAGCTATAATGTGAGAAGTTACTATTCATGTAAGACTCATAAAGATAAAGATGGAGTGTGGCATGTCTGTTCTGGGTGCCTCGTTTTAGAAAGGCCATTGGCAAGTTGTTAGAGCATGTCCAGCTCTAGAAAGCTTGGGTGGGGGGAATGGAGTGGGTGCCATTGAAAGAATCAGGGATGTTTAGCCTGGAGAGGGGAAGACTGGTGGGGGTTGGGGAGGGTGGGGAATATGACAGCTCTCTGAAAGTATTTGAAGGGCTGTCATATGGAAGAGGGACCAGACTTGTCTTGGTTTGTCCAAGAGGACAGAACAAGGAACAAGGTACAGGGAGGCAGGTTTCAACTTGATCTAAAGACAAACTTCCTAATAATTAGGGTTGTCCCAAAGTGGAATGGGTTGCCTCAGGAGGGAGTGGCTCTCTCCTCACTTGCAGTCTCCCAGAAGAGGAGGGGAGTAAGTGTGATTACAGGGGAAAGAGATTGGAGTCAGAGGCCTTCAAATCTGGCCTCAAAGTTTTCCTCGTGGGGCCTTAGGCAAGCCAGTCAATGTCCTTGTTTACCTCAGTTTCCCTCTTTGTAAAATGAGGAAAGTTGTACTAGGAGGCCTCTGAAGTTCCCCCCATCTCTCCATCTAGAATCAGAGGCTAGGAGACCACTTTTGGGAAATGGGAGAATTCTGGATCGAGAATGAGTGGGCTGTGCATGGTGTAATAGAATGAGAACCAGTTTGATTGGGAGTCAAAGTCTGCCATTTATTATCTCTGTGACCTTGGGTCATTTACTGACCTATTCCAGACCTCAGGTTCCTCATCTATACAATTGGAGAGTTGCACTAAGTGATCTCTTCCTGGCCTAACTCTGTTACTTATGATGAGATGCTGCTGACTTACCCACCAACTTGGAGATTCAATGAAATCCATGGGAATACCTTCAAACCGGATCATCTGTTGCTCCAGGTAATTGATACGTGGCCTGTGAGTAACTGATGGGGCCTGAATCCATCATGGAATCACAGGATTCCCATCTGGACAAGCCCTCTAAGGAACTGGTGTAGCAGAAAAATATTGGCCTAGGGTTAAATGATGCTAGTTTGAATCCTGTGTGACTTTGAGCTAGTCATTTAACCTCATAGAAGCACAGATTTTGCTACAAGGGACTTGAAAGGCCCCTGAGTCCAACTCCCTCATTTTATAGATGAAGGAACTGAGGCCCAGAGAAGTTAAGAGATTTGCCCAGGATCACCCAGCTAGCAAACATCTCTGGCAGGAGTTGAGTTCAGGTGCCTTCCAGCTCCAAATCCATGCCTCCAGGATCTATCTTCCCCTGTTTCTGGATTGCTATAGGAAAGCCAATGACCTACTGAGGATGGTTCCCAAAAGACCATTGGATTCCCCTACTTCCGACATTTGTTACACCCAACAATTTGAGATTGATGACACAGCTCCAGCCCCCAGAAACCTCTTGTCCCTTTTCCTGCTTTATAGATTTCAGGCTCCTCATTGGAAGGGTTAGAGACAGAGACCCAGGGCCCAGCACATTACTAGGCACGTAGTAAATCAAAATGAATCCTATTGTTCCCCCAATTCAAAAGGCTCAGAAATATTTCTGCAAAATCTATGGGGACTTTTCCCCTGTCTAAATTTAGAGAGCAGCTATTATCCCTTCAGTGCTGGCTTCCCACACTGGGAACGGCTTTGCATCCTGGGAATGCAGATGGGAGGGAAAAGGAATCCCAAAAGCAGAGACTCGTATAGACGTTAAGCCATGTGACCAAGCCCCCAAACTCAAGCAGCCAGGAAGATACTGAAGAGAGCAAAGGATGACATAGATGGAGAAGGTGAAAGGAGGACAGAAACAGAAAGACAAACAGGCACAGAGAGGCAGAGGAGAGGTACACATAAGGATGGAGTAGAGAGAGGAAGGGAGGGAAGGAGGAAAAAAGGGAGACAGAGAGGCAGAGAAAGAGAAAGAGAGAGAGGCAGAGAGAGAGATACAGAGAGACAGAGAAAGAGGGACAGAGACAGAAAGAGTTAGAGAGAAAGAAAAATGGACACAGAAATTCAGAGGAAAAGTACAAATAGGGAGGGAGTAGAGAGAGGGAGGGAGGGAAGGAGGAAAAAAGAGAGACAGAGAGGCAGAGAAAGAGAAAGAGAGAGAGGCAGAGAGAGAGATACAGAGAGACAGAGAAAGAGGGACAGAGACAGAGGGACAGAGACAGAAAGAGTTAGAGAGAAAGAAAAATGGACACAGAAATTCAGAGGAAAGGTACAAATAGGGAGGGAGTAGAGAGAGGGAGGGAGGGAAGGAAGGAAGGAAAGAGGGAAAGAGAGTGCAAGAGAGAGACAAAGAGAGATGGAGACAGAGGATAGAGACACACAGAGAGAAAGATTTGGGGAGAAAGACAATGAGAACAGAGAGGCAGAGGAAAGGTACAAATAGGGAGGGAGTGGAGAGGAGAGAGGAAAGGAGGGAAAGAGAGTGCAAGGGAGATAGAGACAGAGACACACAGAGAGATAGAGATATAGAGAGAGACAGAGATGCACAGAGAGATAGAGATATGGAGAGAGACAGAGACACAAAGAGATAGAGATATAGAGACAGAGACACAGAGATTTGGACAATAAGAGTATGTACATGCAAAGAGACTGAGAGGAACATAGGGTTCAGTATAGAAGGAAGTTGATAATATGTCTTGGAGGCTCTTTGCCAAAATCAAGACAAAACTATGTGAGCAGTGAGTCTGAAATGAAACGGAATCCTTGGTACCTATTCAGGGCACTGGAGTGGGCAGAGAAGTTCCATTGTATTTTCACTACTACGGATTTACAAAATCACATCTGGCATTTACATTGTGTGTTTGTCCTTCGTTCTTGAAGAGGACCATGACATCTGGATGATGACATGACTTGCAGTTGACTTTGTTGAGTGAGAGAAGGCTTTTACATCACACTTGAAGGTTTTCAAAGTGCCTTACAGACATCTCATTTGGGCCTCAGAGAGGTGCTACAGGTATTATCATCCTTATCTTCATATAAACAAACTGAGGCACACAGATGTTAAGTGAATTGCCCATGGTCACAGGGCTGCTATCAGAAGTGTGCTTTGAACCCAGGTCTTTCCAAACTCTCCCCACCATTCCACACTATTTTTCAAAGATCATCTTTCTGAGAAGGCCCACGTTGGTAATAATGTCACCCAAACCAATATAGCCATTATCAATATAGCTCCTGAGAAGAATCATGGTGGATTGGCTTTTGTGCCAATGGAGTTAGCCAACCCTAGGCTGGAATCTTGCCTTGGGTACAGGATGACTGACTGGGTCATCCTGGACTAGTCTCTGGACTTTACCCCCCTGAAGCTCAATTTTCTCATCTACACAATGAGGAGGATATCATCCCTCCCTCCTCAGGTAGTTTTGAGACTCAGAGGAGACAATTGTAACTTCCCTCATTTGTCTTTGCCATTTTATTGCCATGTATACACTTTACAGATCCAGAAGGGACCTGAGGGGGTGGGGGACAAAGAGATGCCTGAGGAAGTGAGCTAACTGGTCCAGGGTCAAAAGCTAAGGGTTACTTTTAGTTATCTTTTTAGATCTATGACCCCCATCTCTGACTCTGTTTCGGGGAATGGTTACATTCTTTTCCTGTTGCCTACACAGGGTAGTCTAGAACAGTAGACCAGGTGTTCTGTAGCTGCTGGACTGGGTTGAAAGGCTGGGTCCAGTGCTCAGCACTGAAGGGTTTGCAATGAATTCTGTTGTCCCTCCCTGACTCTCCCCCCACCCCCTTCCAGCTCTGCCATGCTACCTGGCCCTTGCTGGGTCTGAATCACGCATCATGCTACAGCCTGGACTATAAATAGAAGGTACACTCTCACTCACACCCAACTCGATAGAGCCTAGGCCAGCCAGAAGGCAGCTTTTAAGCCTGCTCTTCATCTTTCCTCTTAGAAAAAGCTCTGCTTCCACTAGCCCTTTGGCCTGCCTGGTAGGGCTGGGCTCACCCCATGTGGGTAGACCAGTAACCCAAGTCTGGGGGGGAATTCCTTGACTTTTCTTTTTGTATTAAGTCTTGTCAGTAGCCAAATATACTCAGTAACTCTGTTGACTCAACTTCCTCAGTTCAAATCCAGTCTCAGATACTTCCTAGCTGTGTAACCTTGGGCAAGTCATTTCACCCTGTTTGCCTCAGTTTCTTCATCTGTAAAATGAGCTGCAGAAAGAAATGGCAAACCACTCCAGGATCTCTGCCAAGAAAACTCCAAATGGGGTCACGAAGAGTCAGACAGGGCTGAAACTACTGAACAAAACAACAACAACAACATTGACATCCCCACCAGACACAGACTGTTCCCCTCTTATTAGATTCTATTCTCCCTGCGTTGCCCATTCCCACTGCCCCTGCCTCACGTTCCCCTCCACCTGGATTATTACCAGCAGCCTCCTAGTTGGTGCCTCCACGCTGAGCCTCATCAACCCCAAGGCACCACCATCACGATCACTTTCCCAATATACAACTCTGCCCACATTTCTACAGAAACCTTCTGTGACTAGCCAGTTCTATCCATGGCAAATACGAAACCCAAGGCCTTCTAACACTCAGCTCTACCACTCTCTTAAAAACCCCATTACCTCTTCGGTCATAACAGGCATGGGGGACTGTCATTGGATCCAATATCTTAGTTGGTTTCTGTTGAACATAGTCCTGCTTAATTTTTTTTCTTTGTCACAAGGAAGGGTTCTGAGGGCAAGGTGGGAAAAGGTCAGGCCTTTCTAAACTCTCTACCATTCCACACTGTCTTTCAAAGATTGTCTTTCTGAGAAGATCTATGTTGGTAAAAGTATCACCAGAACCAATACAGTTATTATCAACATAACTCCCAAGAAGAATCATGACTTCTGTGTCTATGTAAGACTAAATAAAGATAAAAAATGATCAATAAAACATTTTTTTAAAGAGAAGCAACAGCATGAAATGTGAACCCAAACAGCTTGATCTGTTTAATCAGGATTTAATCAAATTAAGAATTATAGTAATAGCTGACATTTATATAACTTCTACTCTGCACTGTGCTAAGTGCTTCACAAGTATCATCTCATTTGCTCCTCACAACAGCTCTGGGAGGCAGGTGCTATGATTATCCCCATTTTACAGATGGGGAAACTGATACAAGAAGAGATGAAATGACTTGCCCAGGGTCATACAGTTAGTAAGTGTCCAAGGCTGGTTTTGAACTCAGATCCTCTTGACTCTAGGCCCAGTGCTCTATCCACTGTATATTTTCTCGATATAGGCATCTTCTCTCTCCAAGTAGACTATGAGCTCCCTGAGAGCAGGACCCAGGTCCCTTCCTTCTTTAATCTCCCATACAATGTAGCCAAGCACGCAACTGGAGCCATGAGAGATGCCAGTTTGAGTAAAATAAAGGTTTTGAATTCAAGGATTGCTAAGGTCTCTTCTGGTTCTAACAACTAATCTTTGAGCCCATAATCCTTCAGATGTGTTCTTTGACTGAACAAAGGTATCAAAGGAAAAATCTGTCATCTTCCTCATTTTGTCTTTTTTTGTCCTGAGTTCAACAGTAGTCCCTGGCCCATGATGCCCGGTCCTTCCAGTCCAACTGTGGGCCCATGAAGCTGATCGCTGGCAGATTTTGGTTATTGATGAACCATCAGCCAGGAAAAGTTTTCTATCTATCTGAGAAGAAAAGACACAAGCAGAACCCAAATGCTAGGTGTGTGAGTGCATGGGCATGAGCATATGTATGTGTGTACATGTGTATGGGTGTATTTATTTTTCTTGGGGGGTGGGGAAAGGATATTAATTTAGAAGCTTGGCTGATTCCCAAGGAGGTGGGAGAGGACTTTGGGGGTGAGACATAGAACTAGTAAAATATCTTAGGATTATAGATTTCCAGCCTGAAGGGATTTAGAAATCTTCTGATTCCACCCCCTCATTTTTCAGAAGAGGAAACTGAGGACCAGGGAGGGGAAGTAACTTACTCTCAGTCATCTAGCCATGATGCATCCCTTATGGAGATGACCATCTTCCACCTGGCACTGCCCAGAACCTCATTTTAATATCAGCCTAAGCTGAGAAGCGCTACAAAGGCCAAAATAACCTTCGGATGCATTACATTGGCAAGGCGGCCAGGTGGAGTGGAGATTGGAGTCAGAAGGCCTGGCTTCAAGCCCTGGCTCGGATGGCTTCCTAGCTCCAGGCAATACAATTCAACCAACATTAATTAAGTGCTTACTACAGAGAAGGCACCTCATATAATCTCCTTGAGCCTCAGTTTCTTCCTCTGTAAAAGGGGCCTAACAATAGTCAGATGTATCTACCTCACTAGGTTGTTGTGAAGAGAATACCTTGTAAACCTTAAGAGTGTTACAGAAATGGGAGCCATTATTATTATAAAAAACCCTGGAGACATAATGTTTGTGTCAGCCTCTAATTTTTCATTGTCTGGGACCGCTGTTATACTCCATTAGCACGAATAATTGAAAACTGGCTCTATAGACTCAAAGAGACATGCTGAGACATAGACATAGAGAACAATACAGACACAAAGACATTTGGACACATGCACATTATCCATTACGCTATAATGAGAGAGTATAGTGGGTGGAGCATGTGACTTAGAGTTAGGAAGAAGAAAAGAGACAAGCACAGCCAAAATGATGGATGTGTGTGAGTGCATGAGCACGAGTGTGTGTATGCATATGTTTGTATGTGTGTGTATATGTGTGTGATTATTTTTTTCATGAGGGAAAAGCAGAAGGGTTTGAATCCCTTCTGACATAGATTTGTGACTATTGGCCTCTCTGAATCTCAATATTTTCATTTGTAAAATGAAAATAATAATAACTGTGCTACATAAAACTGAAGACATTTTGCATGAACAAAATCAATGCAGCTAGAATAAGAAGGGAAGCTGTCAATTAGGGAAAAAAAACATCTTTGCTTCAAACCTCTTGTCAAATTCTGCTTTCCAATATGTATATCAATACAAATGTATAAGACCAAGAGTTCCAGTGGGCAAGTGGTCAGAGGATATGAACAAGGTTTTCAAATGAATCGCAAACTATCAATAACTCATGAA
Organism: Notamacropus eugenii; assembly: GCF_028372415.1. Taxonomy (NCBI): domain Eukaryota; kingdom Metazoa; phylum Chordata; class Mammalia; order Diprotodontia; family Macropodidae; genus Notamacropus; species Notamacropus eugenii. The sequence goes on along the minus strand of NC_092879.1, from coordinate 22,333,903 downwards.
AGAATGCTCCAAGCACGAATAAGAGAAATACAAATTAAAAACAACTCTAAGGTTTCTTTTCATATCCAGAAAATTGTTAAAGATGACAAAATATAACAATATTGGAGGGGCTAGAGGATGATTGGTACATTGTTGGTGGAGGTGTGAATTGGTCTAAACTTTCTGGAAAGCAATTTAGAATTATGCAAAAAAAAGTGACTTAAGGACAGCAAATCAGTCAGCAGTCTAATAAAAAAATTATTAAGAGCTTATTATGTGCCAGGCACTGTGCTAAGCCTGAGGGATACACAGAAAAGCAAAAACTCAGTCTCTCTTCTCAAGGATCTCACATTCTAACGGAAGAGACAGATAATAAGCATCTACATGAAAGGTATATGCAGTGCAGATGGGAGGTAATTTTAAAGGGACAAGATTTGGAGTAGGGAGGGACCACAAAAGGCCTTCTGAAAGAGGAAAGATTTGAAATGAGTCTTGAAGGAAGTCAGTGAAGCTAGGGGTAGGAGGTGAGGAGGGGGAGCATCAAAGGCAGTGCAAATACATGAAGTCTTGTGCTGAAGGAACAGCAAGAAGAGTATAGTAGTTTTTGAGAGTGTGTAAAGTATAAGAGGGGAAGTTAGGTAACACCATAGTGTATAGAGTGCTGGGACTGGAGTCAGGAAGACTTGAGTTCAAATCTGGCTTTAGACACTTATTAGTTGTGTGACCCTGGAAAACTCACTTAATCCTGTTTGCCTTAATCCATTGGAGAATGAAAAGGCAAACCACTGCAGTATCCTTGCCAAAAAAACCCTAATGGACAGTAAGGTCCACAGGATCATGAAGAGTTACACACAACTGAATAACAAAGTATAAGAAGACTGGAAAAATAGAAAGAGCCCAGGTTATGAAAGGTCTTAAAGACAGAAAAATCCCAAATAGAAGAAAATATTCATAGAAGCACTTTTTTTGTAGTGGCAAAGAACTGGAAATAAAGCAGGTGCTCATTGCTTGAAGAATAAAAATATTCCATTACATTCACAAATTGTGTGAATGTAACAGAATTATTACTATGCCATGAGAAACAATGAAGATAATGAATATGGAGAAGCAGAAGAAGACCTATATGAACTGATGAAGAATGCAGAACTGATGCAGTAAGCAGAACCAGGAAAACAGCCTGGAAGATGATCATATACCTGAGAGCCAGTGTGGCTTCAGAAAGGGATGAGGAACAGTTGATACCCATTGACTACAACAATGTAAATGGCAATAATACGATGGAAAAAAAAGAAGCCTTGGAATTTTAGTGATGAAGGTTGGCTTTAAGGAAGAGATCTGAGAATGAACTTCCTTCCCTTTCCTCTTTGGAGAGATAAGGGACTGATTATAGGCATGGAATTCTGCATATAATATCAGATTTGGCAGATGTTTTGGCTAGTTTTGCTGAATAATTCCCCTCCCTTTTTTTATTCTTTGTTAAAAGGGATGACTCTCTGGGAGGGGAGAAGGGAAGATATGCATTGGGAAATGGAAGTGGTACAAAAACAAGAGAGAGCAACACA